>NW_027396906.1:0-70009 GCF_047715825.1 Aspergillus stella-maris | reverse complement strand
GCTGATTTATCAAGAAGGTTTCCTCTGATCACCCATCGCGCCTTGTACCGGATAGAATCGTCTGGGTTAAGCTTCTTTTTAAATACCCATCGGCCTGGTATAGGGCGGGTGCCAGCAGGCATGTCAGACTTGCGAATCAAGTCCCAACAGTGTTTCTTCTTTAGAGTATTAATCTCCTCTAGCATTGCCTTAAGCCATTGAGCTGATTCGGGGCCTGATATGGCTTCCTTGTACGATTTCGGCTCAGGTAGATGTGATTTGGTAGACTTTAGGATAGCGAATCCTTTGGCAGGTTGGTAGAACTCGTCTCTAGAGGTGATATCGGCTACATCCTCTATAGGCAGGTCCTTGCTTGGTGTGACAGCCTCGTGTGGCTTGTCTGTAGTAGCCTTGTCTGGCTCGGGTGTTGTAGCCTCGTACGGCTTGCTTTGTAGAGGGCTGAATTCCTCATTAATTGAAATATCGCTAGTTTCGCGGAGCTGGTTGGTCTCGGGGTCCCAAATGATATAGATATGGGAGCCTCGATATCCAACAACATGAACTTTCTTGGAACGGGGATCAAGCTTGCCAGTAGGCTTGCCTGCAGACTTTGAAGCTCCATGAAGGTGCATCCAAGCAGGTGATCCAAACTTGATTAGGTGCTCGATATCTGCATCGCCATTCGTCCAAGCTGAATATGGAGTCACATGCGTACACGGTTGAACATTGGGATCGCTTATTGGTGCCATAGGCCGTCGGTCATTGTACAGTGGTGTTCTCGTAGGCGTTTGATTCATATGGTTGACGGCTGTTTGAAGCGCCTGTGGCCATAGCCATCTGGGTAACTCTGAATCGAATAGGTTGGCGCGCGTACGCTGTAGAACTGTTTGAATTCCACGCTCGCTGACGCCATCTTGCCATGGAGAATCGGCAGTGGTTGGTTCCCATACCAGACCATATGTTTGGCAGATTCGTTTAACCGATTCAGTAATGAATTCGCGATCACTTCGTACGAAAGCAGGTGGATTAAATCCTTGATTCTTAATGTGTTCAAGCCATCCTTGAAGGGTAGGAATAGCTTCATCCCTTGTGCGAAGGGTGTAGATCCACCGGTATCGAGTGGCATCATCGGTGATCAACATGAAATAGCGGATATTCTTGATACCTGGCGGGACTTCTTCATCCTTGCAATCTAGTGTTGCGCCGCCGCCTGCAATATCAATATGGATTCGTGCTAGGATCTTTGTAGCACGTGGAGCAGGGTCCTTGGAGCTCCGCCTTTTCTGCTTTGCTTGTCTGCAGATATCGCAGAATACAAGGGTCCTATTGCCCTTAATCTTCAAGAGCTTTTGTTGCTCAAGCCTTATTATAGCTCGAAAATGAATATGGGATAGGCGTTGGTGCCATTCCTGCATGGTTGCTGTAGGTAAAGCAGGGCCATGTTCTGTCTTCTTTTCTGCATGTCTAATTGACCTTGTCGTACATGCAATTGGTTTGATCTGATATCGATCTGTTTTCTCCCCTGGGTAGGCGTCTAGGGAAACTCCTGTAGGTGATGTAATAAGGAAGCGTTTCTCTGTGACATTACCAAGTAGGGATAAGTTAAAGCTTTGCTTATCCAACTGGCAGAAGGATAGCAGGTTCGTCTTTATTGTAGACGAGTATTGTACATCGGGAACCTCCATACCATAGACTAGTACGGTTCCGATCCCAGTAATCTGATGTGTATGACCACCAGCATCATCTATTTCTGCCTCGTAGTCTCTAAAGTTGGTAAAGGCTTCGCGCCTATTAGAGACATGAAAGTCGGCAGCTGTATCAAGAAGCCATTGGGGGTCTTCTTCCTTCCTTGGTTGTATAATTGCAATTGAATTTGCTTGAGGATGGTTTCGCAGAACTAGCTCTTGGCCTGATGATTGGTCCTTGTTGCTGCCACCTGGTGTTGGACTCCAGGGATGCCTGGGGGCCTTTTCTGGATGTAGCTTCCAACAATCCTCTGTCTTATGGAAACCTCTACCACATGCTTGGCAATTAGCCTTTGCACGTGGAGGCTTGTTGTTTTGACCGTCATGCTGGCTATCGCGCGGGCTGTCGCGCGGGCCATCGCGTTTCGTACGGGGAAAATCCTTGGTGGATTCAGAAGGGCTCATTCGGAGTTTTGTCTCAAGCTTGAATTCTTGAGGGTCTTGGGGAATATATTTGTTGCTTGTGGAATAGGATCGAGCAACTAGTTGATCTGCAAGAGTTGCGATATCGAGGTTCTTTATCGCTCCTCGGCCACATGAATAGAACTCGTCTAGCTTCGTACGAACAAAGTTCTGTTGCCATTGACCTAGGGAACAGATAAAGATATCATGGATCAGGTCTTTAAATGATAGGTCCATTTGTTCAAGCTTTGCCGCGATTCGTTGGAAATCGCGTACCATTGCCGGGTAGTTGCCTTGGTGATTCATATCAAGCAGGGCTTTGACATTCATTAATCGTTCCTCGGCTGTTGAAATGCCATATGTTGATGTGAGCCTAGCCCACAGCTCTGCCGCTAGTGTAGAATCCGCCCAGCTAATTGTTTCTTGAATATCGGGTGCAATTGTTGATAGAATCCTAGTATGGAGGATTTCGTTTCTTGCTTGCCATTTGGCAGTATCAATTTCATTATAGCCATATGGTGGCTGGGTTTGATCAAGCATATCCTTGGCTTTAATCAAGTAGGCGTCCATGAGAATAGAATTGCGCCATGTGGTATAGTTACTTCGGCCGTTAAGAATAACTGGCTTCCGTGCTTTAAACTTCAAGTCGGCAAGTCTCTGGATACGATCCTGCTCGCGATTGATAAGATCTAGCTGTCGAAGCTCTGCATCTTGATTATAGGATGTATCTTGATTGATTTCTTGGCGTATTTGCTGTGTAGGGGATTGCTCTTGTTCCCTTTCATGCATTTCTTGCCTTATCTCTTCTCGCAGTTGTTGAAGGAGTCTTGGAGATATTTCCTCCATGGTGGTTGTTTCGTCCGATCGGTCGTCGTCAGCCGATTCGGTCGATGTCTGTTCGTCGGTAGATACGGGGGTCTCCGGTTCGTATGTACGATTTCTTGTCGTCATTTGAAATTGTACTTCGTTTGGTTTAGTGCCTCGTGAGGTTTTTGGTGGCATTCTAGCGAAAGATGCCTTTATCGTGGTCCATCCAGGGGTAATGCACGATATTGTTGTTACCCCCCCTTGTATGGGTTTGGGGTGCTGAAAATTGGTATAGCAAGTTGCTCAGGGCTTCGGGAATCGATTCTGTATATCTATATCCAACAAGAAGTCGAATTCCCTAAGCATAGAGGGGTCATAACCTGTGGGAAGCGATGGATTGATCTCCTATTGGGTGGCCGGTACGGCCAGCTATCTAAGGTGCTAATGGATGACTAAGCGAGGTCGACCCCTAGGGGCAGGCGGTGCCGGACGGCAGTATGCTCCGACACTATAGCTATATTTGGAGTATCGAAGCGACGCGATCTCAGTCTAGAACAGGTACTAAGTCGACAAGAATGTCCGCTCTCTATTGGTCGAGAATGGGCTTTGCCAGCAGCTCAAAGTATAGATGTCGCTACCTAACCATATAATACACACGAACCACGAACATTAAAGCCTATGGATTTATGATAAACGTTCAAATCGATAAACATGCATGCCAAAAATCATCTTCCACGCTGTTCACATTATTCAACTACTGCGCCTTCTTCTGCGCGGCCGAGGAGGTGTCTTTCTCAAAGGCAGCGTAGGAGACCTGCAGGCTCATCAAGGCGCTAAGACCAACGTACAGGATGAGGAGGAAGACGAAACCTGCGATAAGACCCATGAAGATACCTATATAATGTTATAGACTGCCAAGCGGCCTAAATGAGCCGAAGGGAAGAGATAAGCGTACCTGGTGTGAAGTACTGGTACTCGTCGAAGAGTGAGCTGTTCGTTGATCCGTCACGGCGAGAGTGCGAGGAGAAGTCCCGCTTTAGGTCTTGGTGAATGGGTTCTTGGTAGGGGTCGTTGGGCGACTTGTAAGTAGGCGAGTCGGATGTTTCCCATTCCCTGGGAGTGGTAGTATAGAGGATGGTGTATTTGTCTGAAGGAAGACGGGTCACGATGTCCGAAAGGAGTCCGTCTAAATGGCTATCAGTAGGTTCCCTGAATCTATACCATGATACATACCATGGTTGGAAAGCTGCTGTTCGCGCTCGGTTCCGGGGGCAATCGAAGGGAACTCGACAACGATAACCCGGGGAGCCTTGCCGAGGTCTGTCGAATATGATCCAGCTAAGCTAACGTTAACGATGAACATGAAACCAATGGCCGGAACCACAAACTTGAAGCGTCAATGACCGTGGTCTCAGCGCCACACTCGGACTCTAGGATCTTCTGGATCTGCTTTGTCTCCAGGACACCAGCAACCTCGTTGACAGCCATCGTAGACTGGATCGCCTTGTCCTTGCCCGTCATCTTCGCCCCTAAGCGGGGTGCGGCCTTGCTCGAAGCGAAGTCGGTGCTGTGCACGCCTGGTTGCGATGCAATAACATAGTATTCAGATGGGCAAGTCTTCAGTGTCGTAGAAAGGTCGTCGAGCAGGGTGGTAGCGGATCTCAGTTGTGCTGGGGTGCCGAGGATTCTAGAGACTGGTGAGCTCAGGTTCGTGTTTCGGTATCACAGCTAACTTACTCTGACGTTGACGCAAGGAAAAAGGGAGAGGTATCGCGGAAAGCATTTGCAGTTGCGGCTCCCAGAGCCAGCAACGAGAGAATGGTCGAACGCATAGTTGTATGTGATCTCGTTGAGCAACGAGTTGATGGCCGCGGGAGGATGATGTTGGAGGCAGCTTGGTGGATTGGAGAAGCTTGCCGGGCGGTCAGCTCCGGCCGCCGCAACGGCCATCCACTTTTTTTTTCTTCGTACAGGAACAAGATTCACAAGCACATCCTCTTGATTTTTGTGCTCTATATAATTCAACTTTCAAGAAGCCTTGTGACAATGGGTCCTCAAATAAAAGGAGCACACTCAAAAAAGCGAAAGCTGAACAACCGAGTTGAAGAAATCAGTTTTGACGATACTGCCCGCCATCAATTCTTGACAGGATTCCGCAAGAGAAAACAACAGCGCATCAAACATGCGCAGGAAGTTGCAGAAGAAAAGGCGCGAGAGCAGAAGAGAGCGGACCGAAGAAAGGTGAGTCTTTCTGATCTTAATCTTTTACAACGTTGGCGCTGATTGTTGATTGAAATATATAGATGCGAGAAGAGCGAAATGCAGAGTTTGAGCATGCCCTCGCCGAACACAAAAAGCAATTGAAGCGACTTAAGCAGATGGAAGAAAGTGGAGACGAGGCCGAGGATTCTTCAAGCGATGCTGAGGAGGAAGATGAGTGGGAGGGCATTGCTGAGCCCCCGGCGGTGGACTATGAGGCGGAATACATCGACGAGGACAAATACACCACGGTGACTGTGGAGGAAATGGACCCGTCAAAGCAGAACTTTATGGAATCAGATGATGATAGCTCGGACGAACGACCAAAAGAACTGCCTGAGCCCTCCGAGAAGGCCAAGCCGACGAAAAAGCCCAAAGCCAAGAAAGAAGATACTCAGAAGAAGAAAAAGAAGAAGTTCCGGTACGAGAGCAAAGAAGAACGAAAGGTCACAAGAATGAAGGAGCGGAGGTCGAATCACAGAAAGGCCCAGGCTCGTCGAGAACGGTGAGGTGCTGGCACATGATTCTACGGCATTATTATACTTGCTTCGCCCGTCGAGAAGATACCCATCGCATACTATCTCCGCAATAGTGTTTGAAAATGTTCATACAATTTGGTTCGACTATGATTAACAAGCTATGAGGTCGACTCTAAAGCAAGATGAGAAGTAGAAAGAGCGGAAACAAGACGGGCAAAGAATGTTATGAGATCTGCCTCTGCGGGCCAACGATATATTAAAATGGCGGGCTGTGCAGCGAAGGTAACAACGAAACAACTGGAAAAAACGGTTGAATACACCCCTTCCATCCCATCCTTATGCTCGACCTGGCTCTTAAACACTGTTCAGAGAGACCTCGAGTTCGTGCAGTTCCTTCTGCAGCTCCTCGTGCTTCTTCGCCATCTCCTCGTATTTGCCCTCCCACTCGTCACGGGATGATTCGAGAGCCTGCACCTTGCGTTCGTAGTGACCAGCCTTAACGTCGGTTTGGCGAAGCCTGTGGAGAAAGGGCGGTTAGTCCACACCGCTCAGAAAAGTAGGAGCCGGGTCTTGGGTGAAACATACTTCTCATTTGTCTCGCGCAGATTTCTGTCAGCCTCCTCAGCCTCCTCCTCGAGGAGCTGCACACGCCTCTGGAGGGCTTCGTTCTGGGTGTCGTGCTGGGCACTCGCGCTGGCGGCGTCCTTGGCCTCCTTCGCGGAGGACTCCAGCTTCTCCACCTCAGCCTCGAGGAGTTGGTTGCGGTGGGTAAGGGATGTGATTTCCTGCTCCTTAGCCAGGTTCTCCTGCTCCAAAGCCTTGACCTTGGCCTTGAGCTCCTCGTTCTTCTCGTGGGCTTCGTCAGCCTCAACGCGGAGGGCGCTCATTTTCTATGTAACCCCAGTTAGTCTCCATAACCTACTGCATATCGGTCACGATAAGCGGGATGTCCGATTTGGACCAGACTCGACAAGGTAACGCAAGGGAGAAATAAAGTGGTGGTGGTGCATGTGCAGGGTTCAACCTCCAAGACTAGCTTTCGAGCTACCCCGCCGAAGGCAGGGAGAGGGGAAAACAAACCTCCTTGATTCTGTCCATGGTGAAGCGGTAGTGGCGGTTATATATGTATGAAAGAAAGGTAGACGGAGGTGTTGAAATTTGATAGAAGGCTTTCGCTCAGCGATAAACCGGATGCAAAGGTTGAGAGTATGATCAGTGGGGAGAGTTGACTTTCAGGAGAAGGCCACTTGATAATAATAGCGCAGTGACCAGTCGGCGGTCAGCAGCTGCCTGAGCCCTGAGGCCACAACACGCTTTTCCGCTCTGGGCGACCCTTCCCGCGGATCGACCGTCTGTCTCCACGGGCAACCGCGGCCAAAAAGAAAACACTTGGAGGTACTCTGCATCTAGAACCTCACTATCACCATCCGACTCGTCGACGCGCATTATCGCCTTACAAGCCGAACTTTCGACATTGCATGATCAGTATTATCTCAAATCCGCCACAATGCTGGCCCTCCGCGACCAAGAAAACCTTGTGCACGCGCACCAAACCGTGGCCGCGTCGAAACCATTGAATCAAAGTACCAGACAACTACAGCCGAAAACTCCTGGAAATCGAGCTCCGAAAACACCGTTCAAGGTCCCGTTGAAGGATGAGAATGATCCGTTGGCTTTTGGAAAGAAGACCTTGAAGACTGGAGGAAAGCAAAACGAGAATGCCAACCCTTCTGCAAAGGATGCGTTCGTTACTCCCATGGGTATGTAAAACGGAGCAGCATCTTGCAGAAGCCCCAGGCTACTACATCTTTTGAAGAAGTGCTAACTTGCAATGTAGGGCACACTCGTCAACGTGCTCCCTTGGGAATGAAGACGACCAACGCCAAAGCGAGAGGTCTACAAACTCCGGCAGCTCCGCTTGGAACTCTAAAGCCAGAGAAGACAACCAGAAAGGGTTCCACGCAACGCGTCAAAAAGTTCGCCCCGTTCGTGGAACAAGCAAAGCCAGAGGTGCAAGCTCAGCCTGTACAAGATGATGTTCCCGACATCGAATACATGCCACCCAAGCCCAAAGGTAATACCTCGGAAGTTCGAACGGCAAGTTCCAAATATCTAACTAGGTGTAGATCTCCCCGACCACCCTGATGATATTACTTACGACACCTCATTTCCTCAATTCCGACCTGAAAATTTAGCCCTCGGCTTGGAAAGCGTATACGGCGACAATGAGGTCGGCAGCGATGGCCTTACGAAGCGGCAGCGCAAATTTCAAAAGGACTCCGCAACTTACGACAAGATGGTGGATGAGATGATTATGAAACAGATTGAAAGCGTCAATTTCAATGAACCCAGCGACGATGACCAGTCAGGCAAGCCTTCCGGGGCAGAGATCCCTCAACGACGTATTCGAACGCGGACAACAAGGGTTATTTCAGGGAACTCGAAAGCATCCACTGGCGTCTCTACAGTTCGTGCTCGGGATGCTGCCAAAGCTCTTTCGGGAAATGAGCGCTCTGTCTCACGCACCAGACCGGCTCCCATCGTAAAACCGAGGACCAGAATTGCCTCCGCGCTGTTCCCTTCCAAGAAGCCCAGAGAACCCACCAACCCCTCGGCCATGCGACACACTGCTTCTGTTGCGGATTCGCGGACAACGATGGGCTATACTAAAGGGCGGGAAATGTCGTCGCGACTGAACGGCAGGCCTCAAACTCCTAACAAACAACCAGCCACCAAACCGGCTCTATCACCGGAGACATTCTCTCGGCCTTCTTCCGAAACGGAGAATAACCAGCTGCCAGAAGCAGTCATCCCCGCGTATGAGGAAGATGAGGAAACGCAGAATTTCCAGTTGACTTTGTAAGCTGGGGGCGGCTGTTAGTCAGTCAAGCGGTTGATCAAGCTTGGAATGCTATCAAATTCTTATCGCAATCTTCTCAGCTCCTTATCATGCTTTCATTCACATCTTTTAGTGTGGAAGCCGGCGTGGAATTTGAACGGTTTGGGTCAATGAATGTTTGAAATTATTATCATGAAGGGGGCGTTTATCGCATCTAGTTATTTTCGGCATGGTTACAGGAGGGATGGGTATCTTTTTTCTATGATTTAGCACATGTTGTCAATGGAGCCATGGTATTGAACCAGTCACGAGATTTGTTCCTCCAAGTAGGCGCGTAAGGATTTCACCGCTACGCAGGCCTTGGACTATACGCTTGGAATCATTGGATACACAACATTGAACCCACATCCCCACAACTCGGGTACCGTACGGATAAACAACGTCAGTAACTTTGGTCAGAGGTTTGAATCTTGAGTTTTATAATTCAATAGTACAAGTAGGTCAAAGCTTCAAGCTGTCGCATGTCCAAATAAACTTAGTTTCAAGCCCGTCGCCGCCAGAAGTTTGTGAGAGCGAAGATCTCCGGATGATCTGAGCCCACACGTAATTTCTGTATCCAGACGACCAGAACAGCTGGGCACCGACTCCTCCCACACTTTCCCCGTGTCAATTCCTCCCATTGACATTCCCCCTTTCGCACCCTTCATCTCCCCTCGGTCATTCGTCTTTTCCGCCATGACGAATATACATCCCGAGTCACCCGAGGACTTCGAGTTCATCGAAACTCCCGCCGCCTCCGCTACCACGCCCGCAGATGACTGCGGCGTGCGGACTACCTCGGTGAGTTCTGCAATCCCTCACTTCCATAGCTTCGGGAGACGAGGAGCATGCTTCTACAAGGGTCATTTGCTATACTTTCTGTTTGCAATTGCTGACACACTGTCTCCTATATCAGTACCCGGCCATCAAGAATGCTCCTCTACCAGCGGACGCTGCTGGCAGTGACAGCTTCTCCAACACCCTTCTCTTCTCCCTGCTTCTCCTGATTCCATGGTACACCGCTCGTCAAATCGGTGGTGGCTTCTACACCACAATCTTCTTCGCAATCTTCACGACGGTCCCAATTCTTATGGGCTTCTGGTCCATCGCCTCTTCTATCTCCCCCCGCAAGAACGAGAAAGCCAAATACGCCGGCCGCCCCGTTGAGCACTACCTGCAATTCCACAGCGAGCATGACCGTGCTACATACCGCGGAAAGAGCAAAATCCCTATGGAGGTCTTCTACGAGAAGTATTTCGCCGGGGAGGTCGACTTCAAGGGGGATGCTCTGGAGACTCTGGAGTTCCGTCACGACTGGGCGAACTTCCGCTTCACAATGGGTCTCTTTAAGCACTTCCTTTTTGGATTCATTCCGGAGTTGTTGGTTCACTCTCGTTCTCAGGGTACTCATTCTCGGTTTCTGTAATTGAATATGTTCTAATTGATTTCATAGATGAGGAACAGGTCCGTGACCACTATGACCGCGGCGACGACTTCTACGGCTGGTTCCTGGGCCCCCGCATGATCTATACATCCGGTATTATCGGCAACATCAACAAGGAGGAGACTCTCGAGCAGCTCCAAGACAACAAACTCGCTGTAGTCTGCGAGAAGATTGGGCTCAAGCAAGGCGACACTGTTCTCGACCTCGGCTGCGGTTGGGGTACCCTCGCCAAATATGCGTCCGTCCACTACGGCGCCCAAGTCACCGGAATCACGCTCGGCCGTAACCAAACTGCCTGGGGTAACAAGGGTCTTAGCACCTCTGGCATTGACGACTCCCAAAGCCGCATCCTCTGCTCTGACTACCGCGACGCCCCCCGCATCGAGGGTGGCTACAAGAAGATCACCTGCCTCGAAATGGCCGAGCACGTCGGCGTCCGCCACTTCTCTACTTTCCTCTCCCAGGTTTATGACATGCTTGACGACGATGGTATTTTCTTCCTCCAGATCGCTGGTCTCCGCAAGGCATGGCAGTACGAGGACCTCATCTGGGGTCTCTTCATGAACAAGTACATCTTCCCCGGCGCGGACGCGAGCACACCGCTTGGCTTCGTCATCGACCGACTTGAGGCCGCTGGGTTCGAAATTAAGGGCATTGACACAGTTGGCGTGCACTACTCCGCTACTCTGTGGCGCTGGTACAGAAACTGGCTCGGTAACGCCGACAAGGTCCAGGCTAAGTATGGCAAGAGATGGTACAGGGTGAGTTGACCTCCCGCCTTTAAACGCAATCTCCATAAATTGACAACCTTCCTTTTGTTGCTATAGATCTGGGAATACTTCCTTGCCTACTCAACCATCACCTCGCGCCAGGGCGGCGCCACCTGCTGGCAGATCACCCTCGTCAAGAACATCAACTCTACGCACCGCGTTGAGGGCATTCCCAGCCAATATGGTCTTACTGGCGCACGGGAGGCCGCGGCTGCTAATGTCGGCAATGGCGCTGTGCCCAGTGCGCACATTAAGGCTTAGAGCTGAAATTCTCTGAGAATAGAAACCATATCACTATGAAGGTTTCAGCAATCTTTTCACTACAGACGAGTGACTCGGGCCCAGTACAATGTACAACGTCCGGGCGAAGTGAGCAGTGAGCCCGGCTAAGAAAGACCAGGAAGGGGAGCCGCTCCGGGATCAAGTGGCACGGAGAAAGGTGGGGAGGAGGGTTTGAGGGGGTTCCCACAGTAAAAGTGATGGATAGTTATGGTGGGATATAATGCATGGGACACGGAGTGATGGATTGAAAGTGGGCTTTTCACTGTTTATATTTGTTACTGTACGATGATTCAGATCTACGTATATACATATTTACCTTTCAGCAAGCGAGTGCATCTCACGTGTTATCTTAAACGCCATAGTCGGAGGTACCAAGACCAGCTGAATTAAGCTACGTACGACCAGCCGAGTGGAATGTGTATAGGTAGGTAATCAAGGGGTATCTTATGATTCATGGGTGGTTATCTAGACCACCCACTGTATAGTAAGCTAATCAATTTAGCATGCACTGGCATCGCCCTTCGAACCCGATGACCCAGCCTGATATTATTCTCAAATCTAGATCTTACTCTTCATCGACTCACAGCACGATGCCTCCGGATGCAGAGTAGACTTGTTGAAACTCTGCGTAGACTGCGGAACATCCAGCGCCGGGTTCTTGGTGAAGAAGCCGTCTGGTTTTAGCATCACGCTGATGCGCTCCATTGGCATGACGGGGAAGTCCTCGATGCGCGGGTTGTGGGTTAGACCGAAGGCTGATAAAGAGATTTGAGTTAATGCTTGATCGACGTTTCTGAGGGGTTAAAGGGACTCACTATGCCAGAGGACAACATCTTCATTCTCAGTGTTATCCTTCCTCTGCACCCAGGTTTCGACGCCCTGTGCGCGTCGACTCTGGTTCGTAAACTCGCCCGCGGCGTAGAGCTCGTCGTCTTGGTATTTTGTCACCCAGATGGGCTTTGTTGCGAATTCGGCTCGCTGGTAGCCTAGGGCTTTCTTGGGTTGGATGAGCATTTGACTGGGTGCCGCCATGAGCTTGTATGCGACTGGTTTGTAAGTGATAGGGTTAATGGCGTTGTCGTTGCGGATCTTGAACACGCGGTGGCGAGCGACATCAGTGTTGGCGGTGTTGGATTTGTCGATGACGGTTTCTTCGGTAGTGTAGCCTACAAGGTAGGGGTTGTTGTCGTCTTCTGGGAGCGGTACGCTGTCTTGGTAGTAGATGGTGTTGTTGAAGCCATCGATGGCAGGGTCGATGCGTAGGGAGAACATATGTTGGTGAAAGGGGGCCATGACGCCTGGGCCGACATTCGTGCCCCATTTAACTGTTTCACCATTCTCATTGTCGAAGGGGACCGTTGAGAGGATGCCTGTTGCGCGGATTTCAAGTTCGATGTTTCCTGCTTGGTCTAGGATGTAGGCGAAGATGTATTCGTAGTTGGCCACAGTGCAGATCATCTGGAGAACAAGCTGACGATTGCGGACAACAGTGGCTGCTCCTGATCTGTAGTTGGTATGCTTATGTTGAAGCCCATTGTCTTGTTCATGCATACAGATGATGTTCTTCAAAAGGACCGGTTGGCCCTTGGAGTCTGACCGATAGCCGTCGAAATATTTGATATGACCTAGGCAGTCACATCCGAGGGTAAGCTGGTTCGCATTTAAGCCAAAGCCAACATCTCCGACATCAAACGCCTGCTTTCGGTGATATGGTGCCCGAGGATCTATATGATGTTTGTCAATCATCTTTCATTGCCTTGTGGTCAAAACCTCTACAGCTCATGCAAGACTTACCACCATACGGCACGGTCATCTCTGAAACAGAAAGCCGGTATAGGATATTGCGGTTGTCGTATGTAAGGTTGTAAAGAACCAACCCATCTCGGTTGTTAAAGCCGACTCGGAGCCGCCACTTCTGCCAATATACCTTGTTTCCCTCTACCGAGAACGAAGCACCTTCTGGTTGTTGGACGATATAGGGCTTTAGATCTGTACGCAGAGGCTCATCCAAGAGATTAGGCGCGTATTGAATTGTTTTGACAGGCTTCCAGGGTTGCGTCTCCACTGTTTGACTATCAGCGCCACCAGGTAAGTAGTCCATGCGAACTAGCTCTTGTGTGGCGCCATCGAATACGGGAGAGAATTTGCATGGGATGGAGTAGTGGTTGTTCTCGGGATGTTCGACCTCGACAATGTACATGAAGCACTGGAAGAGCCGACGTGTCTCATTGACATTATCTGTGCCATACATCCATGGATCATTGCAAACAGTGACTCCTGGTGGGAGTTTCAACTTCTCAATCTCTGCCAACACCGCTGGATGCCTCATGCAAAGTTCCTCGATGCCAGTGATCTCATCGACATCCATAGGGATCTAGATCCGTAGGTTAACACAAGGTCTGGGTAATTCAGGGTCATACGTACCTGGATCCCGGGTGGCAATTCTTTCGCATATACAACAGAGCCCTTATCAGCGTTGAGGACGGCTTTGCAGCATGCTCCAGTGTCGAGACGGTGGAAGTACGCATAAATTAAACGGGCTGGCTTCTGAGGCAGTGGTTGACCTAGTCGCTCTGCTTCAATATAAGGCATGACATCTTTTTTGATTGGTTCTTGAAGGTCAATGCGATTAACTCGTAACTCAACTCCAGGAAACACCGACTGCAGGATTCGGTGACCCAGCCGAATCTCTTGCGGGCTGAGAGGGTCAAACGGATGAGGGCCAATTGACTTTGTCAGGGTCGGTCCTTGGGATGCTAAGGACATGATGATGTAACAGTGAAGTATAAGAGATATAGCACAAGCAGTTACGTTGAGGTAGTCGAATGGAAAAGGATCCTTCAAGAAGCTTCAGGGTATCGGAGGTTGCTTGAATGTTGAGTACTGAGCTGTTTCGCGAGGCGGAACAGCAATTTATATAGTAGCAAAGGCATATCTTGTTGCTGGAGCATGGAGATACTACCACGGCTGGACCTGCCGCATCGGGAAGGTCACGGCTAGGGCCCTGGAGAGGTGGGTCTCTGGTCACTGGGTCGGCATCAATGCTGGGAAGGCAATCTTGACTCTTGAATAGTCCTGACAAGTCCAGTTGATAGAGGACACCTCAAGATAAGATTAAGCCGCTTATGTTCTCAAGAACACCTCGGGGAGATCACTGGTGTTGCTGGTCTGAGATTGGCCATCGCCTCCGTTGCAGGTGGCAGCGGTGTGCTGTAGAGTCGTACAGCAGCAGAGGAGGATGAGGTGGCGCATGGACGTCTGGTCAGCAGTGTAATCAGCCTAGATCTCGTGTATAAGAATAAGATGACCAATTGAACACCAAATCTTTCAACATCGAGGCCATCGTGAGAAGGTGGAGGGGATGGAGGGGATGGAGAGAATAAGAGGAAGATGGATTCTTATCGGTTCTTATCGGATACTTATCTTAGCGATAACCGGCGTAACTCCTTCCTAGGTCGGTTTAGCTCCCAAGACGTCTCTCCTCCATCGATCGAGGCCGCAACGAAACTCTTCAAAATCTGGAGAAATTTCTGTTCATTCTTGATTAGCGTCTTTGATTCTTGTCCTCGCATGATACTATTTGCTTTACACGCAGGATCTCAATCTCTGCGCGCATTCCCCGACCTATCGGCTTGCTTCCGATCTATGTATATGGACAAGGCTCATGGGTTGTTCCCCAACATCCTCCCCAAATCCTACACAACATGAAGGTCAGGCACCCGCCAAAAGGAGGCAACGAAGAGAAGGAGGTAAATGGACACGGTCCGGCTGCTTGACATGCAAGAGACGACGGAAGCGTTGTGATGAGGCTAAGCCTAGGTATGGCTCTTGCTACTACCAAAGAGAGATACCTACTGATCGTCAAACAGCTGCCACAACTGTGACAGACTTGGACTGACATGTGAAGGCTATGGCTCGATGTGGGCGGTTCCTCTTGGGCCTGCTGCTCATGTCTTTAAAGCCGAGCCAGCAAATTCCCCCAGGTTTAGAACCAGCTTATCACCCGCTCTATCAATTGGGTCAAGTGGATCATCGATGGGACAGACACTGTCTGCAACAGATCTTAGCTCTACAACCGTTTCCACACCATTGACAGAAAAAGATGATCTTGATGGATCCAATGAGGCAAGTCCAGTATCAGCTCCCAGTCCTGACAACCAACTGGCTGTTGCCTCTCCAAATCCCTCTAAGCACATCACACACCTCTCTCACCTCGACAGTCACTACCTTCAATACCACATGGAGCAAGGATCAAAACTGTTGGCAAATCTCGAGGCAGACGATAATCCTCTTCGATCACTATTAATCCCCCGAGCACTATCATCGCCAATCCTAATGAATGCGCTATGCGCTGTATCCGCCGTCCACTTCTCCAACCGCGCCAACAGCAGCTGGTCTGCGTCCGCAGGGAACGAGGGGGCCAACTACTACATTGAAACCATGCAGGGACTCAGAACGACCCTTGCAGCATATCAGGGCCAGGGTCTGACAAGGTCATTTCCGGACGATGCCATTCTTGCCGTGTCCCTTCTCTGCAAGTACGAGATTGTCAGGGGTAGCGTGAAGCAGTGGGCTGTACATCTTGAAGCGTTGCAGACGCTTGTTACATCTCGTGGAGGTCTCATGATGCTCGATCATGATACTGCCGAATTCGTCCGGGGACTGTATGCCATTCCCCCTTGATCAGGATTGTTGAGAGAAGACAAAGCTAACAGACTTATTCGGTACCTAGTTTCGTCTACGCAAATAACGTGGCCAAAATAACAAATAGACGCCTACTAAAACCTAAACCCTCTATTCCAGTCCTTGACCTTGAAACGTTCAACTCCTCCATCACCCCGAAACTCGACATCTACATCGGCTACACAGAAGAACTCCTCAAGACCTGCGCACGGATATCGGATCTTCCTCTCCTAGAACCTGACCCAGTAACTCTACAAGACGAAGTTAATGCAATGTACGTGCCCACCATATCTACTCTCATCCCAGCCACTTCCTAAGATTCGAAAGCTAACCTAACAATCACCCGCAGAGACATCCTCCTCACAACCTGGACATCCACAAAAACAACCTACATCATCCCCAAAGGCATGAGCCAAGCAACCCTCTTCCGTCTTCGCCTAGTAGCAGAGTATTTTCGCGATGCAGCGTATATATACCTCCATTCGACACTCGAGCGAGCCAGTGCATCTCCCTTGATCACTTCAGCAATATCAACATCCAAGATAACAGCCCTAAACACCCTTTTAACAAGATTGAAGACCCACCCCATAGATCACAACTGCGAATTCTCGGCGCTTACATCGCCGCTTTTCATTGCGGGGTGTGAGCTGGATGTGTCCTTGCCCAAGTCAAACAACTCTAGTTCTATTAGCGAAGAGGGGGGAAAGCTTATTCTAAATGCACTAGGCACGCTGGAAACGAACTTCGGGATTGGGAATGTGAAGAGGGCGAAGGAGGTGTTGGGGATTGTATGGGGAGAGAGGGAGGCGCAAGGGAGAGGGAGAGAAAGAGGGAGACATTGGATGGATGTGCTTGAGGGGTTGGGGTGGGATTTGATACTTGCTTAGCAAGGGCTCGGAATCAGATGGACTGACTTGTTGAAATGGATCATGGACGAGCGAGTCTCTGGATCCTGCCGGCCTGCCATATACCTTGATGTAATCGATACCCAAGTACAACAAACTCTACAGCTACAGCTACGCAAGGAAAAAACGATATATTAAAGATATGCATGTCCAAAAAATAAAATAAAAAGAAGCAGACTGAATCCTCAAACTAGACAAACTAGGGTATAATAGAATAAACCCAGTAACGCAACTCAGCTCAGCTCAACCCCATATTCAAATCGTCACTCAGCCCCATTTCCCGTTCAGCTCGTTCCGTGCCCCCTGAAGCCCTAGACCCCCATCTATCCAGCCGATCCTGAGCATCAGATAGCTCTTTATCACGGAAACTCAGACTATCGCTTGCAACTGTGCTGCTTCCGTGCGGGCTACCGTGGCCTGTCCCCGTGCTGCCCGAGAGCCCCGACAGCCGTCTCGATTTCGAGATGCTCACGGGGCGCGAAGAGTTTCTGAGAGAGGTACTATGACTAGGGGTAGAAGAAGAGGTTATTTTGGCTGGGTCTTCGGAATCATTGGCTGTTGTGGTGGATGGATTTGGTTGTGGAGGTGCAACGGAGGTGCTGCTGCCGGTTTTGGTGTTGTCGTTGTTTAAAGCAATGGCACTCTTAGATCCTCCGAACCAGCGTCGTCGGCGGGCTTTGGTGGATGTTGTGGACGGGGCCAAACTCACGGAATCAGGGTCGACCGCCGTGGATGATTCGGCATTCTTGTCTTTGTTTTTCTCGACTTCTTTTGCGAAGGCTTCGGTTAGGGCCGAAGGGGCCTGTACGGATTTGCCGTCGGGAGTAATTTCCACGAGCTCAGCATCCCGACACCACTTCCTGCGGCGGGTATACCGATCCCAGCCGTCTTGGCCGCGACGTCCGTCATTCCACTGCAAGATAGTTGGCTAAGAAACATTTGTCTGCTTAGATGTGGGGACGCACCTTGTTATCATAGTAGATCCAACCGCCACAATCAGCCTTGGAGCTGGATTCATCGTCCGCACCGTCGACATGCCAATCGTTGCCCTCGACCCATCGCCACTTTGCGTTTCCGCTTTGTACTTCAGGAAGGTCCAAGTCTTCCTTTGATGGAACAGGATTCAAGTGCTCATCCGTCCATGCAGCGCGTTCGGACGGGAACAAGGAGTACGTCCAGCCAATACCCAGCCAACGGCGCTGGTTCTCAAAGATGATAAAAGTAAACCGAACGCCCGACGAATCACCGCGGCGCCTGGTCGCAACATTTGCAGCATGACCATGACTCTGAATATGCGTCTTGTCGGCATCGAGGTCAAATGATAGACCCGTGATCAGAGCGCATATTCGCCGAACGGTGAGAGATCTCCAGAGAATAACGCGACAGACTCTTGCTGTTCGCGAATGGTATGTAAGAATAATCGTGCCCACAACCATGATGACACGACGAGTAGTAATGATGTATAGCGGAGGCAAAGTCAAGGCGATCCATATCGGCGTAACAAACAAGATCCTAACAAATAAAGTCGTAAGAGCCGGCTTCGTAGTCGCAGACGTCGCCGTTCTCTGAGTCGACAAGAAATCCGTGAGTTCCACAAGCGGCTCAAGAAGAATATTGCACCGAGTCGTGAAAGTTCGCATCGCTTCGACTATCTCATCAAGACTTTCATGCCGATGGGAAGAGCCCTCCGAAGCAGACCGATTGTGCTTCTTCGTTGAGAATGCCCGAGTCGACAACGGGGAGTAGCGCCTCCAATACATCCCCAGTATCAGCCCAACCACAACCAGAAGTGGCCCGGCCCACATGACGATGGCATCACCATATAGCACCACCGCCCAAAAGGCCGCGACAAGGAGGAAGCTATTGTAAGAGTCGCCGGTCGTCCATGTCAGCAAGCCAACGAGCGTATTCAGCGGAAGGATGAACGGGTGCGAATAGGCTAGCGCTCGGGTGACGGGTGGCGGCGTGGCCACTAGTAGAGGAGATTTGCGATGCACGATGATGCTGGACCGTTGTCGCGAAGTCAGAGACGAGCCGGAGATCGTGGTGGGCGAGAAGGCGGCGACCGTTGGAGGCTGAGAATCAGCATGGTCCGTGATGGTAGTTGACGGGGCCATGGAATCTATCCACGGTATATCTTCTGCCGAGTGTTAGTTTGGAATCTCGAATCCATCGTCGCAGGTGTTTGATGTGGAAAGATAGATGGGATGGACAAGTCATGCATGGATTCCTACATACCGAGAGCTGCCATCCAACAGAGACGTCATATGCAGGCCACAAGGTCATTGCGGGCGGTGAGGCGCGAGGAGGAAAGAAGGAAGAGGAAGGGAAAGGAGAAGTAGTACATAAAAGAAGCTCCAGGCAGACGAGCTGGGGGAGCACCGGAGGCTGGAGCTGTGGACTGCGGGGGGAGAAGATCGCGATGAAAGACCCGCGGTGTTCTTGAAGTTGGTGGGCATGTGATCTTGAGTTGCCGATGAGCGTGAAGGTGGTGATACTACTGGTAACATGATGTTGTCAGCTACTTTGGTTTTAATGTCATTTTGCGACTACTATCGAACAAAGAGACATCTTAATTGAATATAGTGTATGAATTTATCTTTGAGCACATACTATGAGAGTATTGTTGTCCTTCTAGAAGTAGAGAGACCCTGTAGTCCGGTAGTCTTGGCAGAACCGCCCATCGCTCCGAATTTTTCCTCCGGCTTCAATCTCCATCTCCGACACCGTCGCCATCCACTCTCACCACCAACCTACACACCTTGTCCCTGATTTCCCTTCACTGGGTCAAGTCTCTCTTTTATCAAGATGGTACGCTCCTTTTCCCATTCACCCAAATACATCTTTCATTCTACCAACTCCTCACGCGCAAACCCCCTACAAAACCAAAACTAACATGATAATCCCAACGAACAGGCCCACAGAATTGTAACCCAAGTCGTCGTAACGGGCGCCCGCGTCTTCGGCCGCGCCTTCGCAGAAGCCTACAAACAAGCCTCCGCAGCCTCAAAATTCCAACAACAAGGCGGGAAGCCCGGCTCCTTCGCCTCCGCCAGCGGCAGCGGCATAACCCTCGACGAAGCATGCAAGATCCTGAACGTGAAGCCGCCGCAAGCCGGCGAAGCGAACCTTGAGCAAGTGATGGAGCGATTCAAGAAACTCTTTGACCTGAACGATCCGCAGAAGGGAGGCAGTTTTTATCTGCAGAGTAAGATTCTCCGTGCGCGCGAGAGGATAGAGATGGAGGCTCGGACTGCGGAGCGGAATGCGGCGAGTGAGAAGGAGTTGAAGGAGGGGTGGAAGCCCAAGGTTTACAAGGACCGGTGATTGATTCGATTTGATCTGATCACTGGCTGTTTGATATAGATGGTGGTTATTGGGGGTGATATGTTTTACTACTTTGACTTACTTTCTCCTTGAGAGGGGTTTGCGGCATAGCATGGCGTTTTCATTTTTTGCAACTTTTTTGGTGATATGAGCATTCGATTCAGAGGGCTTAGACTTTGTCTGTCGCTCCATGTCCGCCTGCCGTGCTATCCTTCGATTTTTGTGGACGCGTTTCCCTCACGACGTTCAACATCAACCCGACATCGACACCTACCTACGCCGGCGTCGGAATACCACGCGCAGTATACCGCAGCGAGGAGAGCGAATGGGGCCAGCAATCTTAAGGGTGGGCAGACGAGCGGCGTCGACGCTTTCTCTTTAGTACATCATTCTCCGCTCTCATATTCTCTTATTCATATCCATACATGTACAATTAAAACACCCACGGCAGGAGTAATCTGCTTGAGTATATCAAGAACTCTCAAAAGATTGGGATAATACCGTTCGAAACCCGACCTTGTCCTAAGAGTCATTGTAAGCGTATCCACATTCTCACTCTCCTCTCCAAAAACCCGCATATAGCGCTTCCTTGATGAGAAGGTGAAAAGACATGACGCGGAGTGCGTCGACAGAGCCTTGCGGCCAATTCGATTTTGTCATCTAGCTCACTCATAGGTAATATGCTGATTGCTGCAAGCAACTTGTTCGACGACGCAAACCAGGAAACAATGCATGGGGACAAACCTGCGCTATTTGCTCCTTGATCTGAGTATCGCCTGCGAAGTTATCAGCAAGGTAAAAACAATGGCAACGTGCACAATGAACATCAATCGTCCTGTGCTCAGTAAACATTTCGGGGTACAGAAAACCGACCAGCCATCCCAGGTGGAAGAGTCAACAGTAAAGCACTGTTGGTGTCACTTGATGTCGAAGTGTCCGCCGTGCTGGCGCAGTTAGAAGAAATCATAGGCTTTTGGTTCCCAACGGTTAAATCAGACAGTGCCGAAACTCCCAAGTCAAGACAATGCGAGATATCCCACGCCATGTAATCCAACAACAACAACAACAACAACAGAGGGGTATCTAATGCTAACATATAGTACATGCCACAACATATGAGAAGAAAAGAAAATCTGCACGTCGTACGTGTCCATAATCGAGACAAACACCAAATGCTGGCTTAATCAATCTCGATGACGCCCTTTTCACGCATGATGAGGTCCTTATCCATTTCAGACTGGGTCGAGTAGCCGCCAAGCTTGAGTGCTTCTTCATTGCTGATCTGGAGCGGGATCTTGGCGATGTCAGGACGCAACCGTTTCAAACGAGCGGCTCTGTCTTTTGATGCTTGTTTCTTTTTCTGCAGCTTTGATAGCTTTTCCTTGGGTTCCGAAGCTTTACCTTTCTTGCCACCTCCTACTGCTGGAGGCTTTGCCGGAAGAGGTTGAGAGGGTTTGGACGCTGGCGGAGGTGGTGGAACAGGCTCAGTTGTCGGCGGAGGACTTCGAGGAGGTGGAGGCGGCGTTATTGATTGGCGGTATGCCGCGAACCTAGGATCCGTCTCAAAGATCTCACGAAGCTGCCAGCGGAGTTCTGTATACTCATCAAAGTTCGCCGCGATGATTGTACCCAAGATGCTTTCGTTAGTGTCTGACGTGGCTGAAGACAATAAGCGATCCTTGAGCAATCGGAATGCCTCTGCAAAGGACTTAAAGATCAACGCAATTTCGCGGGTACCGCCAGAAATGTCATTGTCTGGGTTATTCGGGTCCTCTATAGAGAGACGAGGGCCATTGTTTGCCTTGTACACTCCGTACACCCTCTGTTTCTCAATCAGAGATTGTGCAAGTTTAATAAACTCTAGGAAGACTCACCTTGTTGAAGTATCCGGGAGGATTCATTCGGATGCCGACCGTTTCGTAGTCAAAGTTGTTTCCGTAGAACTGGAAGAAGTCCATGAGCACACTACCCAGGTTAGGTGATAGATTACCATGCGGCATGTGTTGAAGCAGACTGGTGACGAGACAGGTTATCGAAAAACCGCCTAAACCACCGGTAGCAACTTCGTTCAGACCCCTCAGTAGAAGGAACTGCTTAATTACCGACACAATGACAGACATTGCAGGGTACTCTGACTGCCATTGCTTGAATGTTCGGTTGGCAATGAGCCCACTGTCGTTGTCAAAAGACAGATCCACTTTGAGCCCTGTCACCCTATCCACAAACTTCAAGATCGGCACACGCGCATGGGCGATCGTTTCTACAGAGCCGGGTACTGCTATGTTCTGGTTTTTGACGAATGCAGAGAACGCATAGATCTGCCCTTTCCTCTCACCGAACGTCTTGATACCGCTGCGCCTGAAACTGGTGGAGAGCAGAACAAGGTCTATGTCGGCATTGGGAAGATACAGCCCGGAGGCGAACGACCCGAAAGCATGAATTTCAACTCCGTGATAGCGGCTTTGAAAGGCAGACTGGAGCCTTGCTACTAGATCCTCGCGAACTATTTGCTCGTAGTGAACGGGCTTTGACCAATGGTAAAAGCTCAAGATCTCGTTATGGAGCCTGTTTGTGTTAGAAATTGTGCCGAGAGAAGAAGACGTAAGACATACCTCGTGCCTGTGTGCAGAGTCGGGGGCATGAGGGATAACCAAGGAGTCCCCGACTCGGAAGGCCGCAGCTTCCACTCATCGACGATCGAACCATCCTTTGAGTACCTACTCACCGGCTTGCCACCCGGCTTAAATGGCCCCTTGATCTCATCGTCATATGTTCTCTTGCGGTTCCCCAGCGCTGGGTCTGCTCCCTGCAGATGACGCTTAGGGCCCTTGGGTGCGTTCTCCGGTGCATTGTTCGTTTCATCCTCGTCGACCAGGCCTGCCAGCGAGATAAAGTCATCATTCGAGGCCACAGCATCCGTTTTCGCGGGTTGCGCGTTGGCGGCCAAACGAGCTTTTCGAATCAACTTGACGACGTCCAGTCTTTTCCCTGTGGTCTCATCCGGAGGCGGCAGTGCAGTGTACGGATCTGGGTTTGACCATTTTGGCTTCATATCGATGGCAGGTCCTGCGGCAGGACCCGTGTCACTCTCTACTGCGCGCTTCTTGCGCGGTCGTGAGTCCTCGTTGTCCTCGTCGTCTGATGATACGTCCATGTCGGCTTCCTCGCTGTCGCTGAGGTTCTCGATCCGCGCAAACTTCTGCGCGGGCTTCGCGTCTCCATTCTCGGGTCCGATAAGCTGATCTGGTGTCGTCTCTCGTCGCGACCTCAGGAGTGGTCTTTCCGACGTCCCCGGGCGCTGATAGCGAAAAGTGAATTCATGCCTGGGTTGCGACCTCCGGTTGGGGCCACCTCGAAACTCGTAAGCCGGGGCCGGCATGGTTGCTTAAAAACGGCAAGAATATGTACAGTTCAAAGTCTGAAGAGAAACACGAGAACATAAAGAAAATTGGGATGAGTGTGTTCAAAGACTGAAGGACCTCGCGCAGATGAGCGACTGCCTTTTTTTGCTCGCTTTTTCTGCCGCGGGATCTTATTGTTCGGAGGCGGTGAGCTCTTTCATCACTGGGCGTGTTACTCACGCGTTCATTCACACTCTTACAAACCCCAGCTCCATCCTTAACTTGATATCTTGAAATACTAAATTTATTGACTTTGCTCATTGACTTGCCTTCATTCCTGCTTCTAAAAGCTGAATTAGTGACTTATCTACTGCCAACTCAGCGAAGCTGGTTCTTCCCGTAGCCCACTCGAGCCATTCTTCAGCCCTGGCACCACTTTCTGCGCGAAGCAGACCGACGCTCACATCAATCAGCAGTGGTCTCTGATCACAATGCCAGAAAACGGATGCTCCGCATCGACCACAAAACTCCCGATAGACCCCCGGAGAGCTATCATAGCGCTTCATTGTGCCTTCGCGAAAGGTCGTCTCTGATTGCTGTTCAGTCAGGATATTTGACTTCGGGATGAATGCCCAGGTCTGAACGGGATACCCGCTGGCTTGACGACATGTTCGACAGGCGCAGGTTCCTGCGATGTATTTGGTCTTCGCGGCACGTAGCCACCATTTCACATTCTCTTTGTTCTCGGCAGAGTCCTCTGAGTAGTATGGAACGATCAAGTCCGGCCATGGGGACCATGGTTTCTCGGAGCTTGAATCCGGACGGCTGATGTAGAGCTCTATACCCCCGCAGTGGCATTGAAGAAGAAGCTGAGCGGGATTTTTGCGCGGCCTTGCGCTCTTTGTGCGTTCGGGTCCTTGATCGTCCGACTGAGATTTGATCCAACACGATAAACCTTCCTGAACGTCACCAGGCAAAAAGGACGACAAACCACCATCTTCTGTTTCACTGACCCCCCAATGACGGACATTTTCTGTCTGCGGTGGATCATCTATAAGCCCTGATGCGACAAAAAAGTGCCCTGTTCGCTGGACATAGGCATATACATGTGCGCCGCAAACCCCGCAAAAGTACCGGCTGAGTGTATCTGACTGTTGATACTCGACAAGACTGTCGATATTTGGCTTTGTCTGAAGACGGTAGTAGGATGTACAGGTTTGGCCAGAAAGCGCTCGACAATCAGCACAGTGGCAGACATTGAGCGCATCAATAGACCGATCCAACTGGCCCTGCTGTACCACTGTACCACATAAGCAAGAGATCGAGTGCATCATTCTGCTGTGTCCATAACCTGGATTCTGATAGGATCAGCTACAAACGACTGATGTTACGTCCGTTCGACAGGGCTTTGTACCTTAACCATGGGTCTACTCTGTCCTCCCGCCTGTCAGTGACGCAGCCTAAACCCATACAAGACATACATACTTCAAGAAACAACAGCCTCAACGCCTACATGGCATACCGTATCAGATAGTGCTCCCTCTGATAAAATAAACAGCTCCAGTTGGTCTTGCCCAAAATTAAAAGATCCGCCCGCCTGCAGAAATGTGCTCAAATGCCCTTCGACGGTGTCGGCAGTGGCAGCTTTCAAAGTATAATGGGGCCAGCAAGCCACTATAAGTATCCGCGACTTAACCCCGCGGCTGCCATTTCCGATCTCTCTCTCTTCTCTTCTCCCCTCCTCTTTCTTTCTTCCTCCAACCATCAACTTCGCTTTGCAATCTACCATCAGTCAAACAAACCGAATCAAATCAAGAAATCTTTCTTGCAAACCACTATATTCAAAATGGGTACGTGGCTCTTACTCTCGTTTTCCCTGTTTGCTTCGCTGTGTTGTCTCGTCTAGCGGGGTAAATAATGTCCCTGCTATCTACCTAATGGCGGGGTTATTATCATGCCATGGCCACGACCTTCCAGTCAACCCCTGCCTGGAAAACCAGCCTAGTAATTTGCACAAACTGAATGACAATACTGTTCAAAGCGTGAGATGAAGCTAACACTTGAACCTCTTCAACAGCTCACGGATGCTCCTGCGGTGACTCTTGCCAGTGCCCTGCCGGCCAGTGCAACTGCCCTGTACGTCTTACTGTCTGCGCTACCGGCTCGGCGTTCCAGTGCTAATGGGTATTCTCTTGTAGAAGAACTAGATCGTTTGACTACGAGATCGGCGATGAGTGATGAAAGATGATGAGATGAGTGGAGTTTGGGGGTGTTGATACTCAAAATGATTACGGGAGTGGGATATCGCCCTAGATTGTGTTTGTCTGGCAATGATAAGATAGTTGCTATCAATAAAACCATCTCTCGAGAACTTTCCTGGATTCTCTTCATGAAGCAGTAGACTAGAATGCCTCGTGGCCTGCCTTGCTTTCAAACGGAGCACCTCCCTCCGCATCCATAGATCACTGGCATCAGTACTCCATAGATGTATACCCAAACCCTCAGATCCCCGAGGCTGCTTTTTCCGCTCCAACGGCAAACGCCGTGGACGACGAGATAGTCAGATGGGTATTCGTCCGATGATCGCTTGCGGCTGTCGCGGGCTAGTCTAGGGAGCCATGACTCTGGAGTGGACACTGCGCCATTATCGCTAATGCAGGAAATACTTGAGTTGCCTGCGCTACCCCACCATGACTACAGGACCAGGAGCACCATCTTGAAACTTACTTACTGCATCTGATTACGGGTTCCAGCTTGACCTCGAGGCATTTTTGCGCGATGTTGTATCCCAGCTTGATTTTCGGATTCCATTGCGTTGTTTTTGCGGCTCGTCTCCGCCACCGATCCCGGTACATACATAGGTGGGATGAATATCTTACTCTGTATGTAAAGCCAAGATATCCCAGCAACAACGAGATTGGACGCTGTAAGCTTGCTCCATCCTGGACGGATGCCTGAGCCTGAGTCTGACAGTGTCTGAGCTCAAGCTCCAGGTGACTGCCAACGCCCGACCCTGGTCATTCGCAGGGATGTGTCCAATGGACGGTTGTCTGATCCTGTAGGAGATAAGATGGTGCAGGGCTAGTGTATCTTGGGTGGTCTATAGCAGGGCGATGGTATTGTTTTTCTGCCCCGTCTGTGCAACTTAGTTTGCATGGTTGAGAGCTCTGGCGAGTAGCCTTGTTGTCTTCCAGTGGGCTTCTTTCTAGTAATAGCATCCTGTAAGTATGAAACCAGGTAGGTAGCTGACTGGTCTGCAGAATCCTGAAACTCTCTTATTGCTAGCCTCACCTGCAGCTGTTCTCGGGCTCCAGCTCTGCCTTGCCCTGATTGTATGTAATTGGTATGGAGAATCTCTGGAGCAGAACGTGGCATGACATGGACCACAGCAACACGCATACCTACTGCCAACGGTCTTCCTCTCCAAGAAGACCGGAGGAGACTGAAGATAGGTAATAGATGTAGGTCTCTCCAGACATGCCTGGAATAACACTTTCAGTAACGGTATACACATATTATTATCGCATAGCCTCGCAGCGCATTACCTTGCCTTATGCACGTCACAAGTTGCAACCCCCACATCTACCCACTCATACTCTGCACCCGATGGGCTTACAACATAATGCCCGTATAGAGTAGTAACGCCGCCAATCTCCCGATTAAATGGAAAGGATGAGAAAAAACAAAAACGGCCGTTAAGGTTCAGCATGACCTTGCAGTTCCCAATCTTCCAACGATCTGCTGAAGAAAACAAATCGGAGGGCCGCTTTGGTATCATAATATCATTGGAGGGTGTAGTTGGTGTCCGCCAACGCAGCATCCACGCCTGATTGGAGTGGGCTTCTACATGCTGTTAGTTGTATTCGTTCTCCACTGGGGTCAAGCCAGCCCAGTCAATCAGTTTCCAGACAAGGATAAGCTGCGTAACTGTGCATGTGCAGGACAATGCTGGCAGGCGGGCAAGACGGGGCGACCTCAGGCGTGGGAGGGTAAAGGGCGTGGTACTATAGGATGAATGGAAGGATGACCCAGAAGAGGGGAAGGTGGCAGTCGTCGCGAGCTGTAGTCTAGTTGTCTTGGAAGAACAAGGCAGGAACAACTTACCTGCATACAGGCTGAAGAAAGGGTATATAAAGCCCTCCCTGTCCCCGTCCCCAAGGTTCTCTTCTTCATCCACGATCAGTCCAACCCTCCAAACAATCTACAAGTCTACCTATCTATCGATCTACTTCGGTTTTATACCACCACCAACACCAACAACAACAATCATCATGTCTCCCTGCACCTGCAACTGCTGCTCTGGCGAGTGCAACTCCTGCTCTTGCAACTCCTGCTCTGTATGCTCCTCTTCGTTCATATCTTCCTTTCCTTCTTGACTTTTGAAGTCAAAAGGACCGTAAGTTTCTATACTTCCGAGCACAAGCTAACAAAAGACGAACAGCACTAAATTCCCCCACAACCCCTACGAGCGAACTTCCCTCCCGTCAATAAACACCACGAGGTCAATACTTAACGCCTGCCGATGACATAACATGAAACGATATGATATGACGACGATGGCTGCCAACAGAGCTAGCTCTGCTCGAGGTTGAGGGTTTGGTTTCCTTGGTATATGGGCCGGCTTGCTTCGATATGTTCTGTTGCTGCCGATTGAGAGTACTATAGTCAATTGCATGAACATAAATACATATACGATACATTTGATTCAAGAATACTTGGCTCCATCGTAGATCGGCAGATTGGGGGTATAGCTGGGTGGGTACCAGGTTTCGTAGAGATCTTTTTGGTTGATGGATTGAAGCCGCCTGCTTGTCAGCAAGTATAACAATGACAGGAAAGATAATAGAATCCAACGCTTTATGTGATTGATCTACCAGTGTCATATAACCATCTATCTCCTACAGTTCATCCTTGGCCCGCGGAGCAACATTCCCGGGCTCCTCCCCACCAGCACAAACAGCCGGCGTCGTAACAAGCATTGAATAAACACACTTCTCATCCTCAGCAACCTTCAAGATCTCATTCTCCTCCCCACACTCCAAAATAACCGTCGTTGAGCGAGCCGGCCCATTCCAGCACCCCTGTCCCTTCGTATAAACCAACGAAGTCTTCTCAACCTGGATAATCTCACCAGTCTCATTCAACTCATCAACGCTAACAGAACCGATCCGCTCGAATTTACCCATCCGCGAGTGCGAGCCGCCCTTCTTGGGGATCTGCTTCGTTTGGTCGAGGAAGCAGTGCTCGTATGTATACTCGCCCTGGTCCCTTTGGATGCAGACGCCCTTTAGGGCGCGGAAGATAGAGGCGACGCCGTAGTCTGTTTCGAGGTCTTCTTTGTGGTTCTTGAGTTTCTTTTTGAGGCTGTCGAGGTCTTTTTCTGCGGCTGTTACGGCGTCGCGGGCTTGTGAGACGGCTTTGGACTCGGAGACGGATGCTTTGTCCTTGGGGGTTAGAATGCCGTTGTCCTCGAGGAAAGAAGTGAACGTGGTTAGTTTGTCTTCGAGAAATTTGACGAGAGATGGGGGGAGGTAGGCTGCGAGTTTGTAGACTGTGCGGTTGTTAGTTTTGGGATGTTGTAGGGTAGGAGTAGAACATACCGGCATCGGGCTCCTCGTCACCCTCGTTCTCCCATTGCTCCCAGTTAATACCCGACTGCTCATTGTCTGGCTGTGAGATAGCCTCCCAGTCACGATCGCGAGCACTGTTAAAAACAGTTTCCGAGGTGCCGTGGGCAGCATAGTCCTCCCAGCCGCGCACAGCGCGCTTGACGCCCTCGTCGTTGAAGTTAGGGTTGTACTCGACCTTGAACTTGGACAGAATCTCCTCAAGCTCCTGCACACGCTTCTTGATCTCGTCTCTCTCTTGGCGGACCTCGACTACTGCATTCCGCAGTTCTTCGACTCGGGCCTTGGCCAGTCCTGCCAGCACATTGACCTTGCCCGACTTCTTCCCTGTGACAACCTTGCTTGCCTCCTTCTTCTTGATCTCCTCGAGATCAACCTCCAAGTCACTCAGCTTGATCTGCTTACTCTCCATCTCAGTGTTGAGTGCAGCAATTGCATTCTCCACTTCCTTTTGCTGTCTTCCCGCATCCACGAGAAGCTCCCTTTTCTTCTTCAGAGCCGCAGTCATTGACTTTTGCCTCTGTTCTTCCTTCTTGCGCCACTCTTTGCCAATCTCCTTACATTTGTCCTGACATTTCGTGCCTCCAACGTGTTCCCATTCGTCACTTCCATCGCAGCAGAGGTCATAGTCGCAGATACCATCGTTGACCCTTTGAAATGGAATGTAGCCTGGCTTGTGGCCTTTGTTCTTGCAGTGGAAGCCCGGGAGAGCAGCCTTGAGGTTATCGTTGCTGTGACCTGGAAGGTGGGCGACGTTCAACGGCGAGTGACCGGTTAGGTGAGCGCAGGCCGCGGTCCCGGGCTCATCACTGCCATCTGGACAGTCGCAGAAGTCATCGTTTACGGAGGAGAATGGGATTTGTACGGCGGGATGGGAAATGCACGAGAAGGTTGAGGCGTCTTTGTAGAACTTGGCAACTAGAGTAATAAGCGTTAATAAAGATTATTAAACCCCCTGATTTAGCTGGAAGATAAGGTGCATAAAACATAAGATCAAGCATCTTCAGGTCATTGGAAGACTCTGATACTCACATTCAGGTCCTACTCCGCGGGGTCGAGAGGAATCATCACTGGCAGCCACCAGCGTCGAGCAAGCTGCTAAGCTCACCAGCAAAAGCGATTCCTGAGTAAGCTTCATCGTTGCTGCATTGAGCTTCCTCAATGACAGTCAAGGGCAGATGCAGATAACAAACAGCACACTCTCCACAGACAATCAAAATGCGGAGATGCTTGACAGTGGACTGACAGCCCTAGCTTCTGGCCAGCTGTTGATCTTGGAGTCGGAGTGAATCTGGGGATCGGGGATCTATGCGCTTAGTCATCTTGCCGCCGCATGTGGCAAGCAACTCGAAACCTGAACATCGAGGATGACAATCTCCTCAACTTTACAGTCTTGGGTCATAATCGGTCAACATGGGTAATGACGGTGGAAGGTAAGGATTTTAATCTTAGTCAAGCGCCGTGATATCCAGTCCTAACCGGAGCGTATAGTATTCCAACCCGCCGCGAACTTGTCCGCGAGGCCGCCCGCAACCCCAGCACAGCACAGCTAAAAGAAACACAACGAGAACTACAAGAGCATTTTTGGACGACCTGCCCGCTATCACATCAAGCGCTCCTGCGACCTATTGTATCCGACTGCGCGGGGAACCTATACAATAAAGATGCGATCTTGAAATACCTTCTCCCTGGAGACGAAGTTGAGGGCATCAGCTCCAAGGCTGACTGCGAGGAGATTCTGGCGGGTCGCGTTAAGGGCCTTCGAGATGTCGTCGAGTTGAAGTTTGAGATCGATACTGAGCGCGAGGGGCACCCGACTGCAAATGCGAACACTGACAAGAAGGAGGGCTGGATCTGCCCTGTTACTGCCAAGCAGCTGGGTCCGAGTGTCAAGTCAGTGTACCTTGTGCCGTGCGGACATGTCTTTTCTGAGGAGGCAGTGCGTCAATTGAAAGGCGACAAATGTTTGCAGGTATGTTGGGCTACATATCCTATGTCAAGGGTCAAACTAATGGCCATAGTGCGATGAAAGGTACACTGAAGACAACGTCATCCCGATTCTTCCTACAAAAGAAGATGACAAGAAACAGCTTATTGCTAGATCTCAACGTCTTGCTGAGCAAGGTCTGACACACTCATTGAAGAAGGCGCCAGGTTCCAAAAAGCGCAAGAACAAGGGTAACGGCGACTCTACCACAACTACCGAAAGCAAAGGCTCCAACCGAGACGTGTCAAAGTCTACAACGTCCAAGGAAGCAAACTCAGCGAGTCGAAGCAATACGTCAACCCCCACCCCGTCAGCGCCAAACGGTATCAAGAACGCAGCCACTGCGTTGTTAACCGCTAAAGTTCTAGAAGAGGAGAATGAGAAGAAGAAAAGACGCAAGCTAATGGGCGCCAACGACAATATCAGCAGTCTTTTTACAAAAGAGAGCAAGGATGGGAAGTTCAAAAATACAGATTTCATGACAAGGGGATTCTCGCTTCCTTCCACGAGGAAATGATGCAGTCAAGTACTTTCTCGGCGTTTGGGATGGTGTCTTGGGGCTTCCTCGTCAATCTTCGAAGAGGTTAGTATGATTTCGTTATCGGGAGTTCTGGATATATTGAGGATGCAAAGACAACTGTACATATGTTATTCGTGCTTGGAACTGCAGTCTAATTTAGAGCGTCGGAAGGAACAGCAAGCTCGTTTCCGTGCAACAAATAAGATCAGCACTATCGATGCCTCATTCGATCGCCACCGACATGCAGACGCATCGTACTACTGTATACCATGTTTGCCTATCGCTAATACATCACCATCCACATGTCTTCATGGCTTTGCATTAGTCGAAAAAAGTGCATCAACGACTCCCATACTTTGCACTCCCGGTGCACCGAGATCCTGTATAGCTCAATTTTTATGTCCAATTCCCCCAACGGAACACGGAGTACAACCATGGACCGTCGGGTATTTAACGTTATGAAGTCCCAGGGTGGTGAGGGGTCGAGTATCACTAAATGTTCCAACTTGACTGTTGATGAGCTGCGTGGCCACGATGTTCTTGGCACTGGTACTGTGGCCTACTGCGGCCCTTGGCCTCTACATAGCGATCGCTACGGTCTGGAGCATCCTCTTCCACCCTCTTCGGCACATTTCAGGACCAAAGGCGTGGGCGGCCTTTCCATTACTGCGTTATATTTCGGCCACTCGCGGAAACCTCGAGGAAGACTTGCGTCAACTCCATTCCGTATACGGTCCTGCTGTCCGCTTTGGTCCAGACGAGGTGTCCTTCATAACGGCTGAAGCATGGAAGGATATCTACGGCCACGGACAACCTCAGCTGCCAAAGGTCTTAAACTCGGCCTCCGACCCGAACGACATCATATCCTCCAACCACGATGACCATTCGCGGTTTCGCAGGGCTATGTCTCATGCGTTCTCCGCCAAGGGGCTTCAGTCTCAGGAACCACTCCTCATCAGCTATGTTGATAAACTTATCGAACGCCTCAAGAGCAACGTCGAGTCCGGGGTTCCAGCTGATATGGTTAAATGGTATAATCTGACCACATTCGATATCATTGGTGACCTGGCCTTTGGGAAACCTTTTGGAGGCTTGGATAGCTCAGAATATCACCACTGGGTGGCAACCATTTTCGGGTCCGTCAAGGCCCTTTCTTTCGTTAAACTGAAGGATACATACCCCACGGTCTTCCGATTCCTGCAAGCGTTGTTGTTTAAGAACGCATCCTCGGTCATGGAAGCCAGAATAAAACAGCTCGAACACTCCGCGATTGCGGTTCAGAATAGGCTCCGTAACGCTGACTCGGCTGCCTACAGCAACCGAGTTGACTTTATGGACTCGATGCTGCGCCACCGAGGAGAGAAAAACGAGCTCACCGATCGAGAGCTTGAGGCAAATTCCAGCATACTTATTATTGCAGGTAGTGAAACTACCGCAACCCTGCTTTCTGGAGCCACGTACTGGATTCTGCGAAACCCTAACGTTGCTGCACGGGTTACGGCCGAAGTTCGGTCTGTCATGAAGAACCAGTCCGATATCACCTTCCAGAAGGTTACCGCCGAGCTGCCCTACATGCAAGCCTGCCTAGATGAAGCACTACGAATGTACCCTCCTGTCCCGTCAGGCCAGCAGCGTTGGACTGTCGTTCCAACTACTATCTCAGGATATGATATCCCTGCCGGAGTGAGTGCCTTTGCCTCCTCCCTTACTCCTTCACCTCCAAGAAATCATTCCATTGTCGAGAAAAGTAACCTGAAATTAATGCTTCATCACAGGTGAAAGTCTCCGTCCACCAGTTCGCAGCCTACCATTCCCCAACGAATTTCTACCTACCGCACTCCTTCATCCCAGACCGCTGGCTCCCCTCCGCAACAAAAAATCCGTCATCACCCTTCTATTCCGACAAGCGCGAAGTTTTCCAACCATTCAGCGTCGGTCCTAGGAACTGTATTGGGAGGAACCTTGCATATGCTGAGATGCGAGTTATATTTGCGCGGGTGCTGTGGAACTTTGATCTCGAGCTTTGCGAAGAGAGTGCCCGCTGGGATGAGCAGAATTCGTACATCCTGTGGGAGAAGTCGCCGTTGATGTGTAGGTTGAAGGTTAGGGGGGGTCTGTAGGTGTTGCTGGGCTGAACGGCCTGTTTTAATAGTCATTATTCTCTGTTGTCGTTTGATCTAAGTTTGGACTGTCTGGTAATGAATATAGGGAGAATGCCTGATGTCTCGGCGTGATTAGGTCGATCTATAATGTTTATCTGCAAATTCATGTCTTTAGCGAGGAACGAAACTAATAGCATGCAGTAATGCTTAAGCTTTTCGGTATCAAAAACCTATGTCTTATTGACATGACGTTGTACGAGAGTGTACCTACCTACCTATACTTCCCACTTTGTAGTCCGGGAGCCGGACGACATATATATATCCTGGTGTTCAATTCAATAACACGCTCAACTTCACAAACCCATCCATAAACCACCAACCCATAAGCATACAAACAATCCCAAGAGTCATAACCACCATAACTCAAAATGAACAATCAAGACTCACTCTGACTCCCCTCCTTTCAACTTCCAAGTCCAAAGTATAAGCCCCAGCGGCACCTCAGCCGCCCGAGGCCCCAAATGGCCCGTGCCACAGCCATATCACGTGCGCGCCACACCTTAGACCCACAACGCCAAGAGTTCAACCCACCCAAATTTTATTCAAGCGTATCGCGGTTTTCGCTCTCGACCGACTCGTTGCGAAGACCGCTTTTGTCTGTTCTACGTTCTGGTCCGGTTGTTGTTGACGCTGTGCTGTGCTGTGTATAATACGGGCAGAGAAGAAAAAAAATTTAGAGCAAAATGGCTGATCTCGAGGTATGAATTATGATTGTTCTACTACAGAGATTTTGTCTAATAAGAGCTTTCTTCAGGAACGGCTGCGAAGCCACGCACAGGCCTTTGATGGGTTGCTTTCGTTGATTCCGGCGAAGTTCTATTATGGTGAAGATGGCAGTGTATGTTCTACCCCATCTGTTTCCCTTTCGCAAATGCACAATCGTTGTTTCTGAGTTTTACTGCTTCGTTGCCGCCCGCTCCATCCGCTCCCTTCCGTGTGCACAGCATTGACTCGAGATATCCCTCTCAATAGGACCAATGGAAGCGGAAAAAGCAAACAAAAGAACAAGCCCGTGAAGCGAAACGAGCGAAGCTTGACCCCGACTCGGCAAAAACGGCCAAGGACGTGATGGACGAGAAGGCCCGGAAACGAAAGCGAAGTGAACAAAGCGACGATGAAGACCAAGAAGATGGCGACTCATCTGACGACGCTGAACTGGGGTCGGAATTGCCCAAGGAAGGGCTGAACAGGGGCGATGCCACGAAGAAGCAGAAACAGGCCGATAAGCCTGCGGATTTCGATGCGGACGCAAAGAAGGTGGAAGCCCGCAAGCTGAAGGAAGAAAAGAAGCAACAAAAGAAGCAGGAACAAAAAGAGAAGAAGAAGGCCAAGGACGCCGCTAAGAAGGCAAAGCTGCAAGAGAAGCAGGCAGAGGAGACCCAAAAGACCGATGTATCAAAAGACAAGTCCAAGCCCGCGACCAAGCCTGAGGAGCCAACAGCTGCCGCCGAAGAAGACGATGAAGTCGACGGCGGAGAGAACCCCGTTGCCGAAGGATTCTCTCTCGAGTTCAACGAAGACAACAACTCCACATCCTCCGCTCCTAATTCTCCGGATTTCGACACCTCAAATCCCCAATCGGGTAGCTCATCCATATCCTCCATCGTGCCCCCCTCCGACAACAAGACCTCTTCAGAACCGAAAGCCCCCAAGCCCTCACAAGAAGAACTGAAGTCCCGGTTACAAAAACGTCTAGACGAGCTCCGCGCCGCCCGCCAAGCAGACGGCCTCAACGGCAAGCCCGCTCGCAACCGCCAAGAGCTCATCGAAGCCCGACGACAAAAGGCCGAACAGCGCAAAGCACACAAGAAGGAGCTCCGCCAAAAAGCCAGAGAGGAAGAGCAGCGCCAAAAGGACGAAGCCATGACTCGTCGATTCTCCCCCGGTGGCAGCGGCTCCCTTCTCGCCTCCCCTCGTTCCCCAGCCGACTCAGTCGGGTCTGGAAACTACGCCTTCGGCCGCGTCGTCTTTGCTGACGGCCAAGTCGCCGACCCATCTCTCACCAACGTCCGCGAGAAGCCCAAGACCGCCGGCCCCGGTCTCCGCGATGCCGCTGCAGCCCTGAAGGCCGCTGAAGCCAAGAAGACCCGCCTTGCAGGTCTCGACGAGGAAAAGCGCGCCGACATTGAAGAGAAGGACATGTGGCTGAACGCTAAGAAGCGCGCGCACGGCGAACGCGTCCGCGACGACACAAGCCTGCTCAAGAAGGCTCTCAAGCGCAAGGAATCTGCTAAAAAGCGCTCCGAGCGCGAGTGGAAGGACCGCATTGACACCGTTAAGCGCGGCAAGGACCTCAAGCAGAAGACGCGCGAGGATAACCTCCGCAAGCGGAGAGAGGGCAAGGGTCAGTCTGGCGGCGGCAAGAAGGCCTCTGGTGGTGGAGGCAAGAGTAAGCCCCGTCCTGGATTCGAAGGCAGCTTCAAGGCGAAGGTTGGTGGTGGGAAGAAGAAATAAGTTATACGCCGAGGCAGGGTTGCGATATAGACGTTGTATTTAATGATGGATGTTGTATACATTTACTTGTGATGAGAGAGACGGCTTCTCTGAACGCTGATGTTTCTCACCTTGCCCCGTCGATGGGGAGAGTTTGGAGGGACTCGATGATGCGCAAGTCAACAAAAGTGAGTATGGGCGCTGGAGATCTGGTGTTTTGGTATTTATATGGGGGATTCTTGTCATTTATGTGCACATATGCATTGGTAGCGATCTGTTTACACAATAAAGGAGTTCTTGAATGATTTTCTTCCCGTAGTGTGCTGCTGGTACTGGTAGACAGAAGGTACCGTACCTACCTAGGCAAGCGCGACTTGAGGTAGAATGGATTCGAACCAGATGCTGCAGAAATGCTGCTATGTTGCTTTGCTTGAGGGAACATGTAACAAAAGAAATACAGTGCAATTGATCCCTAGCATATTAAAACACAAATCTCTTCTAACATCACAGATACAGAAAAGACGATTGGTGCGGAACATTCGGAGCACCATCTACCCCAGCAAATCCGTCAAGTACAAAATAGCAAGAAAGGAGGACAAGCGTTGGTATGTTATGTACAAAGTGTAAAGGAAATAGAGGAATGTTCGAATGCTGGAAATTGTTCCTAGCAGACGGTTGGGGAATCTGCTTTTTTTTCTTGACGGATTTTCTTCTCAAATCATTCTATGAAGACATTGAATTCCTGGTTGAGTGGTTTATCGATAAGGAGCATCGGCTCTGGCAGCAGCGGCAATCTCGGGCTCCCACTTGTCACCGTTGGCGAGGAGCTTCTCCTTGTTGTACAGCAGCTCTTCGCGGGTCTCGGTGGCGTACTCTGCGTTGGCAGCTGGTAATTGTTAGCGTTGACTCTTACACCCAAGTGCAACGAAGATAAATGGAACATACTCTCAACAATAGCATCGACGGGGCAGCTCTCCTGGCAGTAACCGCAGTAGATACACTTGGTCATGTCAATGTCATATCGAGTCGTCCGGCGACTTCCGTCAACGCGCTCTTCGGCTTCAATGGTGATGGCCTGGGCAGGGCAGATGGCTTCGCAGAGCTTGCAAGCGATGCAGCGCTCTTCACCGGTAGGGTAGCGGCGCAGGGCGTGCTCGCCACGGAAACGAGGGGAGATGGGGCCCTTCTCGAAAGGGTAGAAGATGGTGTAGCTGGAGTCGCGTCAGCACGAGTTACTCTGACGTCGCCAACATTGTCCATCCAATTGTATGGTTTTGAGGACGTCGCATGTCCGCTTTAGGAAGAATCCCGGATCACAATCGCGAGAGTGACTTACGGTGGTCGGAAGAACTGCTCCAAAACAACGTACATACCGCGGAAGATCTCCGCCATAAGGAAGTACTTGCTAGCCTTGCTCAAGGAGCCCTCGGTACCCTGATCCCATCGCTGAGGAGGCGGCAGACGGAAGCCAGGCTGGGGAGGACCATGTGGTAAGGCAGCTCTGGTCACCGAGGTTGAGAAGTTTGCGGTCGGGACAAGGGACGAAGAGGAGACGGAGGGCATGGGTCGTCGGTAGGCAAGCAGCCTAGCGGCAGATCTGGAGGAAGCCATCGCAGGATGGAGTGTCGACAAAGGACAGAGGGGAGAGGGAGGGGGAGGGTCAATTGGGGGGCAGTTCGTAGCTGGAGGATCTCGAAGTGGTCTGGCGGTGGTTGCTGGAGTGGTTTTGCAGGCGGCTTAGGTCATTGCTTTCTGCCGCCCTCTGATTGGCCGCCCGCTGGGATTTTGCTTTCCCCGAAGCCGCAACGCCAAATTCAGGTTCATCTCGACTGCATCAGACAAAGCTCCCATCTATCCCCTTCGCGTCCTTCTTTGCATTCTCCTGTCCAGGTAATCACACAAGAAAGTTCTGAATCTTCCCATTGAGCTTTTCTAATATATTTTCAGGCTATTATCACCGCGCCCTCCCTCTCTACCGTCACAATGTTCCGTTCCGCTGTCGTCCGCTCATTGAGGGCCTCTGTCCCTCGTGCCGTCAGGCCCCAGGCTGCTTTCCAGATCCGCAGCTCTCCTGTCGCTCGCCCTGCTCAGATTGCTCCTCGCTTCGCCTTCCAGGCCGTTCGCATGTACTCCGCCCCTGCCGGTCTCTCCAAGGACGAGGTTGAGGGCCGGATAGTCAACCTCCTCAAGAACTTCGACAAGGTACGTGCGACAGTCATTCACTGACCTCGGAAGAGGGTGTACAATCATTCAGAAGCTAATACTATGGTGAAATAGGTCACTGAGGCCGACAAGGTTCGTCGCTGATTACCCGTCGCAACGTCGTCCAAATGCGATAGCAACTGCGATAGAGCATCACTCTAACATTCTCACGAACAGATTAACGGTGCTTCTCACTTCTCTAACGACCTCGGCCTTGACAGCCTGGACACCGTTGAGGTTGTGATGGCCATTGAGGAGGTATGTCATCCGCGCTGATAAGCGTGAGACACTGATACTGACTGGCTTTATAGGAGTTCAGCATTGAGATCCCCGACAAGGAGGCCGACACCATCCACAGCGGTAAGCTATACACAACATACTGTAGACGATCCTATCCCGTACTAACTATTTCCAATAGTCGAGAAGGCTGTTGAGTACATCCTTGCCCAGCCCGATGGTAAGATTTCTTCTTCTTTCTGATGAAATATTGACAATGCTGACTGCTTCATAGCTCACTAAATATTCACTTAATTTGATGAAAAGGGGAAGTTGTCGAGGGGCTAGATAGAAAAGAATGGGGATGCTAGCGTGCATATATGCAGGACTCTATAAGCTTGGAGTATCTGGGTAGTGTGGCGCTAATTTGTATGCTGATACATGCTCACCTTTCTATATCATGTATATCACTTTCAATGCAGTTTTGATCGATCTAAGTTCGACAAGGGTTGTATGCGCCTATACAAGAGTCGGTCGGGTTGATGGAGCTATACAACACCGCGGAAACCAGATGAATAACATATCAGACAAGCTACGATGTGGCACTCCACAATGTAAAACAGAAGAAAAAAAAAAGGTAAGATTAATCGCCGTAGATAAATTGCGGGCTCCAGGGCGCCGCTGGGCTTCGTCACCGCAGACACTAACAAACGCGCGTTAGAGCCAGATAGCCCGACACCTTCTGCCGAGCCTCTTCTGGGCAATTGCTCTCGTTGCTCAAAGAAATTGTACCTCTGAGCCGACCGTTTCTTTGGTCTTCACTCAACTATCACCTTCGTTGGTACATTCACTCTCCGGTGCGACCTTGAAGTCAGCTCATCCCGTCTTATTCGGATCTGCTGGTCATCTCAAATCAACGTTCGGGCGGAGCTTTTTTGTCTCCTTCTCCCTCCCTCCCCATCTGCTTAACTCGACTACCAATTTCAACACTTCCAGCCCTCCACCGCCGCTCTGAATTTCTCTTCCTTGTCTACTTAGCGGTAACCACGACTCTTCGAAACCGAATAACGGAGTACGGCAATACCGAACACACGCTGCGGCTGAATCTCCGCAGCTCACCACCTCCTTCCACACCCCGCTCCGACATAACATCTCACCTATCCTAATGGCCTCAGCCGGGGGCTTGACTCGCCGGAGAGGTGGCGGTCGAGCCGCTGGCCCAGATGATCACGATGACAGCAGAGTCTCATCGCCTATCTCCCGAAACGGCTCCGCGATGGACAACCGCATCCCCGAGACGTCATACACGAATTCGGAGAACGGGCACAAGATCGCCTTCGATCCCAGGGATATTAGCGAGACAGAAGAACGGAGCAAGCAACCCAAGCTTACTCTCATGGAAGAAGTGCTCCTGCTCGGATTGAAGGATAAACAGGTCGGTTGAGCATCTCTCCCCGCAAACGGATGCCTGATGCGCCTTTGCGATTAGACTCTTGCTTACAGACAGGCAACCACAGGGATACTTGTCTTTTTGGAACGAGAACATCTCCTACGCCTTACGAGGATGTATTGTGATTGAGCTGGCGCTCCGCGGTCGGGTTAGCATGCAGAAGGACTCCTCTCGGCGAAGGTTCCCCTTGGCCGATCGGGTGATTGAAGTTATTGATGACACATTGACGGGCGAGGTCTTGCTGGACGAGGCATTGAAGATGATGAAGTCGAGTGAGAAGATGAGCGTGAACTCCTGGATCGACCTGATGAGCGGTACGTATAGCAACATACCGCTTCCCACTGCGCGGTGCGCTAATGATGATACACCGACAATAGGCGAAACATGGAACCTGATGAAGATTGGATACCAACTGAAGCAAGTGCGTGAGCGTCTCGCCAAGGGCCTCGTGGACAAGGGCATTCTTCGGACCGAAAAGCGCAACTTCCTCCTCTTCGATATGGCTACTCACCCCGTCGCCGACGGAGGTGCGAAAGATGACCTTCACCGCCGAGTACGCAACATTTGCAGCAGTCGCACCGTCATCCTCCCTGCCAACCAATGGCTTCCCGAAGACATCGAGTTCCGCTACCTGCGCACCATCACCATGGTCTGCGCCGCTTACGCCGCGAACGTGCTGGAAAATGCGCTGGTCACAATGAGCCATGAAGCCCGAGAGAGAGCCTTTGCACAGGTCGACGAACTACTGGCCGAGTACTCACAGTGGCCGTTCGCACGGCGCCCGGGTGGCTCCCAATCTATTGGAGCTAACCTGGCGCAAGCCATCAACGACGAAGTGAACAAGGGCGACAAGGAGCTCCAACTGGAGGTACGACTCACCCACTATCAATCATCTAAGATATAATCTTACTGACAATCTACTAGGTCGTCGCAGCCTGTCTCAGCGTATTCACCAGACTCGACTCCCTCCTCTAATTTGCACGCGACCCCATCTGTACTTTTCTCTTCCTTTCCTTCGATTCCATCTATTGCCAATTATCATATTCTCTCCGTCCATATTCTTGTCCTTAACTTAAGCCTGCTATGCCATTCCATCAACATCAACATCAACATCAGCATCAACTCAAACATGATCATGTCAAACAAGCAAAAACTTCACGTCTCTCGTTGTTTTGTCGGCGTCGAGGTTTGGTTGGATGGACTCGGACTCCTCAGCTTTCTTCTCTCTTCTCTCTCCCATTATCCTTGTAGGTCGGACAGTGTTTAATTAAATAGTATAGTATGAACTCCGCTTAACTAGCGAAAGCGTTTCGTTTCGTTATGTTAGGAATGTATCATTTTATGAGAGTTTGGTCTTTGTTTTTGCTTGATGTTTTCGGTATACCAGTAGACCTACGTAGTAGTAGGAGGGCAATATATTAGTAACTAGTAGTATAAACAGGCATTCTGCTAACAATGTCACGTAAGTAAAATATACAGTAAACCAAAGCATGAAAGAAGACCTGGGAAGGTTACCCGGGAGTGCCACCTGCATGGACTAACTAACGCAAACCCAAATCAAATAAATCAACTTAACAATACAACATAGCCAAGGTCAAGCAAGTCACAGGCCACTCTTGCCGCAACGCAACTAATAGGGAACCCAATTCCCAAAAATACACCCCCAGCCTTGACACCTATCCTCCGGCGCCGCACAAACAGTCATATTACTGAAATACCACATATGCTTGGACGTATCGTTGCCCGTTGTACCCAGATTCCCCTGTTCACTGCCGCTCCCCTCGATGTACACGACATCGTCAACCGTAACCGGCTCGCCATTGTCAGAGATAATCCAGTACTCCGGCGACGGTTGGGTATAATCGAATGGCGGCCAGAGCCTAAACGGCAGCCTGGGTACAGCATCGTCTTGGTGCGTCGCGCGGAAGATAGAGACGAGGGTAGTGGTTTTTACAGCTGTGTGTTTGTTGCCGATTATGGGGGCGCCGAAGGTATACTGTTTCCGCCACGTTACCTAGGTTAGAAAGATAGATATACGATATAATACAGGTAGCCTGATGGTATCACCCAGGTGGGCAGCCCGGTGCAGGCCAAAGTACTCCGTACTTGACAGAATCCATCTAGACATAGGTAAGGTAACTTACAAGCTGAATATCCCTCCCACCCCACCTATTCTCATCGCGCAAGCGCGTCGCAGCCATAGTGGCAATAGCGCCTCCAAGACTATGCCCCGTAAAAACAAGCTGGTAGTCACTGTGCGCTGCAAGCGCGTCATCAAGTACCCCGACAACAGACCTCCTTACCGAGTTCCAGGCCGCATGGAACCCCTCATGCACCCAGCAGTTGAGGCAGAGACTAGGGACCGGGATGGGCAAGGCCACTAGGTCGTCTCTCCAGTTGCTGCTGGACACGCTACCGCGGAAGGCGAGGACGAGCAATTTGCGGGATTTGTCTAGGGCTAGGTAGCCCGTTACGTCGGCCCAGCCTTTGCTGTTAGGGCGTATCAGTACGGTGCATGTCCTCGTCTATTTTTTATTTTGCGTGGACAGAATGGTATAGTTAGGTACGTACTTCTGGAATTCGTATAGGGTTGTGACGTTGAAATCCGTTAGTAGCGGACACCCGTAGTCGCATGTTACGATGGGCGAGTCCGTCGAGTTGTTGTTCTGGTCACAGCCTGCTGCGGCGGCGTACTGGGCAAAAATGTTGAAGCGGTCGATGGTCGCATTGTCGACTCCTAGGTTAGGTAGGGAGTTGTTGGTCGCTACATCTGCGATTTGATGGACTCTAGGATGGTTTGACTTACCTTGGGCAGGGGAAGGAACTGCTAACGAGAGTAGTAGAGCTACTGTAAAGAGAATGACAAGCATGGTATCTGCTTTGAATGCCTAGGAATACAATGGGACAGGAGAAAAAAAAAGATAATGATTGATAGGATGTTACAACAGGATTTTGACGGTTTAAAGTACGGGACTGCTTCCTCTATACCTAGTCCAAATGGTGGACGTCACTTGTAACCCTAATTGGAACAGGGTTTATGATGAGGTGCCGTGGCATGGACCAAAGGTAGAGCTAGATAGCTCAGAATTCGAGCTTACTTCTGTTCCTTCGGATGGGCTCATCTGGTCCTGGTTACAGAGTACTTCAATCTGCCCAGTTCTACATTTGATGGCAGATACAAGGTTCAGAAACAGCACGTGTGTAAACGCAAGTAGACGACGAGGGGTTTCAATAGCAATGCTCCAGTCTCTAGATGATTAGTTCCCTTCTCTGCAATTAATTCTCAAGAATTAGAGTGGCCTAGGGGCTATGCTAGATATCACCTGGTCTTGTAAGTTTGTATTGAAGTTGAAAATTATGGTTCCCTTAGTCTTCCGTAAAAAAGTTGTGGACAACTAATCTGTATCAACGGCCGAGGGGATATCCTGCTTGCTCGTTTTACCTGGGATGTTTGGAGACATGTGTTATTGGGAGACATGCGAGTCTACATACCTACTCTAGCTCAGAAAACTTGAGAACGTAAGATCTGGCATCGTGATCTATATTCTGTGACTCTAGTATGTAACAAGAAACGAACTATATATGACGCTGAAAAGAAGACAATAATCACAACGAATGAGGACTGGAAAAGCCATACACAAGAAAAGAACCAGAAGAAACAAATCAATTAACCCTCAACACATAAATCCCGCCCTTACCCTCCGGCGCATGCGCAACCTTCTCCGGAGAAAGATAATCCGCACCACTCACGAGATCAACAACCGTGCCGACTCGCCCACGCAGCGTATTATCCTCAACCATCTTCGAGATCGTCTCTAGCGTCTTCCCATCTGGTTCGACGTGTACGAACCGCGTCTGTGTCTGGGCCTCGGTATTTCCCTTTCTCGGATCGACGTTGAGGACGGGGTTCGCGTCGACGGCTGAGAGGATTGCGCCGCCGTCACGGATGATGGACGGGTTGTTCGAGCGGTGGAGGATATCCTCGCCTGTGCAGTCGAGTACGACGTCGACGGGGCCCCATTTGTTCTTGCGGAAGATGGGAGTGAAGTCGAAGTCTTTGGGAATTGGTTCGGGAATGAAGATTGTTTCGTCGACGGCGAAGTTCTGGCGGAGGCGGGTTGCTGCGGGTTCGTCTCCGCAGGTCACGCAGATCCAGGGGTTGTAGTGTGGGAAGAGGGCCTTGGAACGTAGGAGTTGGAGAGCTTGAGTGCCTACTTCTGAACGGTGCGCGTTTGTGATGAGGACGCGGAGGTCTTTGCCCTTTGTTGGGTCGAGGTCTGCGTATTTGAAGAGGGCTTGCCAGGCTGTTAGGGCTGGGAGTGGGATAGTCGCTGCCTCTGCGGCGGATATGTTCTGCGGTTTATGCGCGAGTTCGTCGCTTGTGCTTAGGACGTAGTCTGCTGCTGCGCCGTCCTGAGAGTAGTCGATTAGACCAAAAACGGCTTCATCGACTTTGAATTTGGAGCCGTCGGGCTTGTCGTGGTCTTGCGTGGGAGTGCTGATGACGGTGCCGCAGAAGTTGTGGACGGGGACTTGAGGGATTGATTTGGACGGGTTGAGCTCTTTGGCTAGCCTGAGCTCTTCGTGCGAGAATGCGGCCGTCTGGACTTTGATGAGGTATTGTGCTGGGGATGGCTTCGGGGTGGGGAAATCCATGTCAAGAACTGTTTCTGAGTCCACTCTCGGGTCATCTAAAGAGGCGCCATCTCGAATTGCCGTAGAGGCTGGACACCAATATAAAGCTCTCATTGTGTCTGGGACGAACGTCTGTTCATCCATTGTCGTAGAATATCGCTTCGCTGGCTTCATAATGGAAGATATTAAATCGAACTTGCAAAAATGCAGAAATAAGAAGTGAGTGATTGCGCTTCCGTATGAAGTTGTTGTTATTAAACATCCTCAAATTTCTCGCGCGTAATCGTCGCCGGAAACATCAATATATGGTCGTTGTTGAGTTTCGCCACCAAAACGTTGCTTTGACGTAAGAAATGTGACAAGCCATCCAGACCAGCAGCCAATCCACAAGTGTACCAATAAACGTAAATCAAGCTCCGTGAAGAATATGGGGGCTTTCTATAATTCGAGGTTTGCGTTGTCTCGCGCTCTGATTTCGTCGAGTATATCATAGACCTCTCTCGGCTGATCAAAAACGTGCCAAATGTGCTTGGGGATGCCCTTGAAAGCCTCTGCAAATCTCTCTGGCGAGTTTTGCTCCTCCATGTGAGGTACATCCATGACTTTCCTGATGAGAATCGCATGGATCCACTCGGGATGCCGTTTGTAAATCTCCGCGTATGCTTCGGGGTCAGTTTGGGTGGAGTCTCCGATGCACAGTGCTCGCCGGCGTGGGAACCATCGCCGTATCTTCCTAATGCGATCCACTTTGTACTCCATTGTGTTCACGGTGAATGATTTGACAAGCTCGCTAATGTCGAGCCAGGAGGAGTCTCGAAGGACCAGCGTCCCGGGGCTAAAGTGGTCGCGAAGAAAACCGCGTAGGAAAGGGTATAGGTTGTACGGCGAGGCAGAAAGGTAGAACCATGTGGGCTCGAATCTCCTTTCAATACGTGAGTATAGTTGCGGCATGCCCGCAATGGGCCTCGGCTCTTCTGCGAACGTCGTGCGAAGTATCCCGGTCGCATCTGAAGTCTTGGTGTATTTGATTGTGTCGTCGATGTCCGATACCACGAGCCAGCCTTCTGGGCCGGCGAAAGTTGTTTCCATCGACGCTTTATCCAGACCTCGAACATGAGATCGTACCCGAGCTCCATCAGCAACATGACGGACACCAGTATTCACAACTTGCGAAGCAATGCCGTCATTTCCTGTAGGCCCGATCTCATGTATTTGTGTGGTGTGGTTCGGCAACGGCAATTCTAGCATCATCGAGTGATCCTCAACGACCTGATACAGGAAAGGCTGTAGCCGCCGGGCAATCCGATGGCGTATCTCTGATTCTGTCCCATATGCTCCGTCGAGTCCGATAAGATCCGCAATCACTGCGACAAACTTGCTGATGTCTCGTCGGCTGTCCTTTCGAAACACGCAGGCTACAACTTCCACCCGCCATGAATGAGGCTCGCCGGATACGTGTGAGGCTGGCTGTCGATAAGCGGTGTTATCCAGCAACCAGACGGTATGTTTAGGAGCATCTGCCAGCTGTGAAGGCTGTCTCAGCAAGGTTGTTGACACGACGCGAACCATGCTGGAGTATCGTTTCAAAGTGCTGGAGAATCGTTCCAACTTCTGGAGGACAGTCGGGTCCTTTGTCTGGATAACGGGAGAAGACATCTTTTCAATGGTGCGGCGCTTGCTACCTAGATGATTGCGGCGTTCGCCTGAAGGAATGATTGGCAATACCCCGCAAATAGAGCGAAGTTTAGATATGAATCACGTAGTTTGGTGTGATCGTTGATATAAAGTCGATTTTTTCAGTTTCGTGAGTTGCAGAAAGAAACGTATTTAAATGTCAAAAAAAGCTATGTCGACCGGTTTGCAGGCGCTATTCTTATACAAGGCCCCGAAACCTGGGGCGAACCGCCCGGGTGATCATCATAGATTCAGAGACGAGCCACAAGGCAGTGACCCTCTCACAGCCTATCCTGAGTCACTTTTCTTTCATCCTTGAGTCAGCTGGCCCTAAGGCAGAAGTCTGAGCCTTCGTTGGGTTAGACGACAAAGATACCTGCGAATAACGTGGTTGATAGATGGTACGCATGGGGATAGTTCGTCCCTTGGCGCTTAGATCTGCGGGAGTCAGCCTTGTGATGCTTGTGACCCTATCAAAATCAGCAGCTTATTCCTGGCGCCTGACCATTCGATATGAGCCCCTGGGCAAGTACAGAGCGATGCCGCCCAGGTCAGCCGCCAGCGCCTTTTGATTCTCGGGTGGCCGCATAATGTACTCCGCGGCCCCGCGCTTCAGGCCACGCAAGGGTCTGTTTAACCTCATACTGCTATTCGTGCCCACGTTGCGGCCTGAGCTGAGTTATAAATATCATGCGTTGCTCGATGTATTACCTTGTACCCGGGCGCTTCTTAGAGCAGTCGAGATACAAGGTAGAGACTTCTCGTCATGACGGAGAGCCCGTAAAAGAAACAGGGCGATGTGACGCGAACACTCAGCTCACTTTGCCTAGATTTGCACAGCCGCTATCAAGTTTGGAAGATAGAGAGGAAAAATGAAATCATCTTATTGAGGATGCAAGCGGTGGCTCGTAGTGAGTGAATCTGGACCAAGGCGAAGCCCTCGACGATATGAATGAGTGATTCGAGTGCATTTTGCTGACTTCATCTCTTTGGACAGGGTGGCCATAAGAAATTCGCGAATACAGGGCTTGAGTTGACTCTGCATAGGAAGACTCAGTTTGGTCACATTGTGTTGAGGACATGGTTGACTCGGATGACCCGCGTTTGTATGAGCAGGAATATCACGTGAACACGCGCTTTTTGATCAGCTTTTGGAACCAAACAAACGCCATCCTACAATGCAATTGACAATCTCAAATCCTGCTAGAAACATAGCCGAATTGCCCAGCCTTACTGCAACGACAGGGTTATCATATTGGCCAGAAAACCGGGTTGCCTGAACAAAGGCCTAAAGCGCACACCATGCCTCGAGATCTTATATTCAGCAAGTCGATCGCGAGGATGCTAAAGGCAAATCTTGATACCCATACCGTGGACCCAAGTTCTGGCCAAGTGTATACTGAGGTATCGATGGGACCGGCAGTATCACGTCCAAATGGACCAGCATGGGTTCACGAGTCACCATATATGCCCATCGGCTGGGAAGAAGGAAGCCCTTTTGAGGCAGCTCCCTTAAGACATTTAGCAATGAGAAAGCTCCTCGCAGATCAACGGAACTTGACGCCGGCTTTGTTTACGAATGTGCCCTGGAATCTCGCCAGTGATTGCTGGGATTACCTAGGCCGATGGTGAGTGTTTCGCAGATTTCCTGCCGCAAAAGCTTACATGCAAATAGCAATAGACAAACTCTCCATATGTGGAAGTTGCTTGCAACCGTTTACCCAGATCATTTCCCAAAGGTCGAGCCATATCGATCAATGAATATTGAAGGCCCTAAACTTTCCATGCGAGAATACCTGGGGCTGGCCAAGAGCGATACCTTGAGTTGGCGAGTTGCATTGACCTTGGCAGCATCCTATGCGCGAGTACCTGAACTGGTTGGAATCTCTGAGATCAAGAACTTGGTTGCCTTGGATATTGCTACACCAGCAAACCCAGACACATTGCCTGATGATACCAATGTACAAGTAACCGCTCTGACGGACCGAATTATTCGCTCCTGGAGTGAGCTGGCACAGACAACAGATGCATTCGCACATCTTCAAATTCTGATACTTCGGCACCAGGAAGATCTATCAAAGGTATCACTCGACTACTTGAGAGCTTTCCCGGTATTGAAATATATCGTCGCCTTCGACTGTCCGGGACTCGGATCCTCCTTGGCCGACGGTGATCTAGATGGCTGGACAGTCGCTGAGATGAAGCACTTCCCACCAGAAACGCTCTATGGATTCTACGACGCCAATTGTAAGCCAACCGGCGGTAAAGGTCAATTGACGGCCGAGACCCCGGTTCTGGACTTTCAAATCGGCCAGATGAAGTCAAAGTCCCGTTGCGTGGACCCTCATTCGGCCGTATATCTCCAGCGTACAGATGACGCGCCGAGAGTGGACCCTGAACCGAACGCCAGGAAGCGAAATCGAGGTGGAACACTTGACAACCAGCGCGATCAGCCGCGAAAACCGAAGGCAGTGATGAAGGACAGGACTAAAGACATTGGCGATGTGCTCAGTTCTTTTTTCTGAGTGGTAGAAGTATGAGTTGCCGCTTTGCGCGTGGATGATGTCAGCCGGCATAGACAATCCGAGTGGAAACGTACTCCGTGCGCAAGGAAATGCCGACCATAAGCCCAGAGCTTCTAAGCTTGGCTTCACCCAGTTCTCGAGACATTCAGTAGTCTGGACAGGTTGACACCTCTAATAATGGCTAATAGCATGAATGATAGCGTGCCCCGTGATGATTGGCCGTTGGGAAGCCCGCCAACCAGACACCGCCGATTCCCCCGCAACGCCGCGTGATTGGCAATCCGGCGAGCTCCCTCAACTTTCTGTCGTCGCCATCTCCCTGGAGAGAACTGTCGAGGTCTACCGCTTTCTAACTGTTCTCTTCTGTTCTCTAAGTGCTATCTTGACTCTTCCTCGTCCAAAACCACTTCTCGCCAGACTCAACCACAACCTTCCCCAGACCCTGGTTGTCTTATCCGATAGTGGAGGAGCCAGTCTCCCCGCAGTACCCTCCAAACAATGACCGAACTCGACGTCCCAACAGAAGCCTCCAATGGCTCCGCCGTTGCATCGCCCAGATCTAGCATTGACTCTCGCCCTCCCTCAATTGGAAACCGAACGCCCCGACTTTCTTCAAATCACGGACACCGACAAAGCCTCAGCGAGTCCCTCCGCGCAGCTCCTGGTTCCCCGCGGGCCCGCCGCCAACCCTCGCTTACCCAAGCCGCTATACAGAGTCTGATTGATAACCCTCCTGCACCGCACAATGCGAACCCTGCTTTTGTCGGGCGCGACTGGCGGGAGATTTCGATTGGGGAACTTGTCAGCGAGGACGACTTGAAGTGGGTGGAGGTTGATACAGGTATTGAGGAAGCTACAAATGTGAGATGAGATCACGTCGAAGCAATTCCGGGATTCAAATCGACTGACTATTGGCAGATCCTCATCGACACCGGAGCCCCCGTACTGCTAGTCCGTGAAACGAAAGAGGACAAGACCGCTGTCGGAACGTTCGATTACAATGACCTCAATACATACCTCTTGCTTGCGGCTGGTCTGACCCGGCCCGACGAAGAACTCCTTCCCGCTTACGAGGAACTTGCCCGCAAAGCTCACGAGCAGATTCAAATCCCGATGAGGGACGTTAAGGAGCTTGGAAGAAAGGAACCTCTGACGACGCTTCCGGTCTCTGCCAGCGTTATGACGGCCGTCGAGACATTTGGAGGCGGAGTACACCGTGTGGTTGTGATTGATGATAAACGGGACAATGCAGTCGTTGGAATCTTCAGTCAGTTTCGGCTCGTCAAGTTCTTATGGGAGAATGGGCGATGCTTTCCTGTGCTTGACCAGCTGTATCCGCAATCGTTACGGGATCTCAAGATTGGCTCTAACGCTGTGGTCTCAATCAAGTATATCCTTCCCCGAGCCGAATCCCAAAAGTTCTGAACTAATTTTCGCAGCGGTGACAAGATGCTCTGCGAGGCGCTACAGTTGATGAACACAGAAGGGATATCGTCATTGGCTGTTGTTGATAACCACGCCAACGTCGTTGGAAATATATCCACCACAGATGTCAAGGTATGCTGCTTTCTAATCCGTCAAGGCGCATGCTAACTGGTATAGCTTCTCACGAGATCGTCTTCGCTCCCTCTCCTTACAAACACCTGCATCCATTTTATTTCCGTGATCCTCTCCACTCGAGGTCTCGAAGAAGGCAAAGACTCGTTCCCGGTCTTCCACGTCAACCCAGCTTCGACACTTGCACACACGGTGGCCAAAGTAGTGGCCACCAGATCTCACCGGTAAACATCTCAATCAGATAGTTACTACAAACACTAACGACGGCAGACTCTGGATAACCGACCCCCACTCTCCCTCATCATCAGGCCCGCCAACACCTTCAGTCTCAATGGTGCCCCCTCCTCTCTTTGCCGGTGGGAACGGTAGCAACAATGCCCAATCGCCACCACACTCTCCCAACCCTGCTCTAGCACCGCCCCCTCAAGGCTCGCCACCTGCGCCCTACGTACCAGCGTCACCTATCACGTCTTCAATCCCGGCCTCTGCACTTCCGGGGGCTCGACTGTCCGGTCGTTTAGTGGGAGTTGTCAGCTTGACGGACGTGTTGAATCTGCATGCGCGTGCTAGTGGGTTGAGTCCCGCGGACCCAGCAGAGAGCCGTAGTCGTCGACGGAGGAGTAGTAGTTCAAGCATCAGTGTGCGACGGAGCGGAGAGATAGGAAGGGAACTGTTTAGTCGGTGATTGTTCTTCATGTTGTTCTTCATGTTATGATTCAGCAAAGCAAGCAGTTGCTTCATAGTTAAGACAATAGCATGGTGTACAGAGCACAATCAGGCTACTTCCATGACACTTATATAATGAGTGTTTCCCAATTCCTAGAATGAAGTCCATCGCCCAGTGCATATGAACTCTAAATCAATAAGTATCTAGATTTCTATCTGGAATCCAAGTAGTATATGGCTAATGATAAGGGTACTGTTGAGGCAGGAACGATGGGCTACCTGCGATTCGCCATACATGAACACCGACGCTTACGCCACGCCTGTATTATCACCGAACCACACCCGCATATCTTAATGCCAGAAGTCTCTCAAGTGCAGACCCTTCAATTCTTCGACATCGGCAGTACTAGAACATCCAACAGAACTCAGGACCCCACCAACAGCCCCAATAACATATCAAGAACAATTCAAGAAAGCTACGCGCTGTTAAGGCGGTGAACCACGTGACCGCAATAGAGCGGCTTCCCTTATGGAGGTCTGCCATCAAGATAACAACAACAACAACACAATTAGTTATTGAACCAGCTTCATACTGAGTACTACGTTCAGATAGTCATTTGTTGACCTTCATTATCATTTCTTCTACTACCATATCGAGCCGCCATCGTATACGGCCTCGATTTCCCTTCAGCGCCATCCAAAAACGCGCAAGCAAATTACGAACAATATCAACCGTCTCCCATCTCGCAATCCCTTGCAGACACACAACCTAACGTTATACTGTCACCATACCAAAACTTAATCACATCCAAACGAACACCAACCCAAACCCAAGCCACTACCCCAGACAATCCAAAAACCAGTCCCATTCTTTACTCCAATCCAGTGGTAGCAACTCCACATGCAAGCCCGGGATGAAAATTTAGAGAGCGACAGGCTTTGCGCACGAGGGCGAGGCAAGTGACCAGTGAGGTCGATGGTTATCTTTAGTATGGTGGCGAGGAGGCGTTTACCTCTGGGTGTCTGGGGCTGTGAGTGGTTGTGTTGGGGTCAGGCCACTTTCCCCGCATTTTCCAGTTTTACTCTGCTCTTTATGGATGGTTGGTAGGTATTTATAATATGGTACTTACCTAATGGAACCTATATGGCTGGCTTACCGTTGGGAAGGAGCAATTGACGGCCGGCACCTGCGGGTAGAAAGGGGTGCTCGCGGCTGTCAAATTATTGAATCTTTTGATCTCTGCACTAATCTCGTGTCTCTTCGCAGAGCATATCAGCATTAACTCATTCGTCTACCTGAATTGCCTTCTATCTGTCAGCCTTATCGCATCAAGGTTCTCTACCGGTTCCTCCTCCATTGACTTTCTCATTGGACAGGAATGTACTATGACAGGCAAGATAAGGACCTTGTTACCTCGGCGCGTATACCAGACTAATAGGCCTTGTCTAATCATCACCCAACGACCCAGCTCTAGACGCATTCTAAGGTGTTCTCGTTCCAGCCGAGGGACAACCTTCGCTCGCTGCCTGCCCCGCCTCAAGCTCGACAAATGACCGCAAATCCGAGCACTCAAAACCTTCTCATCGTGACAAGACGAAGCCAATGAGCTAGACTGCTTCTGGGTATGAGCTAAGGCAAAGTTTGTAGGAACCAGACCTTGAAAGTACCCGACAAAGTTCAGGGCTATTGGGTTGAACCTTGGACTTTGTGCCACCGCTATCCCAAGGTTCAAATTTGCTTACCTACCCAACAGTACCAATGGCCACTTCATTTTGTCGCCTATGGACTGGCAGGCGACAGGTGCCAGATGACAGGTGCCTGCAACTGGACCTTACCTCAAGGCCAGGTTCATAGGGGGCTAAACGACCCGATCAATCACGGATGCTACCAGTATAATCGACGAAGTTAATTTGTGACTGGTAACCAATGGCGTTACAGTTCTCTGAGCACTTTAGCACGAGGCCCACACGAGCTCCCCAAACTGAGGTCCTTTGCCTCCTTGTGGTAGTCCATGCACGGTGTCTGCAGCGATGAGACAAACCCCACTGCGCCATCAACTATCCCCAGGCCAAGCTCAGTCGCACCCCCACGGTCGAACCAATCACTCCATCTTGTCAACCCATGCCTACACTCTAGGCAGCTCGAGGCGAAACGATTGAAGATAAGCAAAAAGACCAGAGTCTCGACTCTAATGTGATTTCTCACTGCTCCAACTTCAACACCAATCCATTCAACCTCACCAACAGCACTGTTGCAGCAAGTACAGCATCACTGGAGAAAGTGTGACAGATTTCACCCTTATCATGCCATCCCCACACTAACCCAGAGCGGAATGTTGCACACTCTCAAGTAGGAGGGCCCCAGCATTCCACATTCCAACCGATCCCAAATCCAGGTTCCATCCAACCAACATGTTCCATTCCCAAGCACCAGGCCCGACCCGCAATTGCAGCACTGACAGGATCCACGGGTGTCATTCTGCACCCTCACTTTCCGTTTGCGGCGCTGATAAGCTCGCGAACCTGACTTCATCTCTAAGTCAGTAAGTTGGGTGATGATTGCCAATCACTGAATCAGCAAGGCTTGAGGCCATCCTGGGCAGTGTCATGCACGGGGAGGTAAATGATCGACATGCCAAAGTAACGTTACGCAGATCGACTGCCCTCCTTGCAGACTGCAGTCTTGGTGCAGATCTATAGGGTGTGATGCGTCTTACTACACAGGAAACTTTTTAAGTTGTATCCACTAAAGAATATAGCGAAAACTATTTGGTAAGGAGATGTGACTACTATTCTTTTTATTTTACATTGACATTAGAAGTGACAGCGCCGGCTTGAGTAGAAGGGTATTTTCCGTCCAACCAAGATACTCCAGAAGTAAAGACATAGTAACCAACAAATATCGACAAGTCAAAAGAAAGTAGAAGATTACAATAGATAATTGAAAATAGACAGAGGCATCCAGAGATGAACCAAGGTTGGAAGGAAGGAAGGAAGAAAGAAAGAAAAGTGACAATCGAAACGAAGCAACCAATGTAACGCTCACAAAAAATCCAATTTTAACCTAACAAACCTCAGCACCAGCACCAGCATCAAACCCAAATCCAAAATCCAACCCTCCACTCCCCGAAGAATCAAACTGCATCGGCAAAAAATGCGCGGCATTCCCATCTAACCCCGACGCAAACTGCCGAAAGTCATCGAATTCCTCGTCCGTCATGGTGGTAGGCGAGATCTGGAGTCCGACGTGTAGATCGACGTCGGCCATTTCGGAGGGGGTGTATTTGAAGGGGGTTGGTGGGGATGGTTGTGTTTGTGTTTGTGTTGATGGTTGGATTGGTGTGGGAGTATAGCCGTAGTTAAAGTTAAAGTTCGTTGCAGAGTGGAGGTTGTTCATGTTCATGTTCATGTTCATGTCTGCAACAGGACCTTGACCTTGACAGGATCTGAAGGTAGGTGTGTGCGGTGGAGTGGTGCGCGGTGTGGGTAGGAGGTCCGATGTAGTGGCAGTAGTGGTAGTCGAACAACTGGTTCTTCTGGGTCCGGGTCCGAGTCCACTTTGAATGGAAGATACAAGGGTATCAGTACCAGTACCAGTATCAGCGCCAGTGGGGATAGGAACCGCGATGGGGCCCGGTTCTGACCGGACGCGGTTATGCTGGTGGGTCGTTGGGCCATCGGAAGCTGAAACTGAGCCTGGTGCTGGGGTGGTTGCTTGAGAGTGCCCGCGAGAGTGAGAGTGAGAGTGCACTCCAGCTGCGACGCGAGGCTGGCGGAAGGAGATATTGGGAACTGAAGCGATGCGGTTGCGGTATTGCGCGTTGCTAATGGGGAGGCCGCCCATGTAGGTTGGTTCGAATGCTGATGGGTTGAAGCCCTGGCAGTTTGGCATGGTGGTCTGCTGCTGGTTCGAGCGCAGAGGGTAGGGCGAGACAAGACTGTCTGGTAGCTGTGCGGACATGGGCCCCGTATACGACGGTGAGAAGCCAGAGCCAGGGGTGGGGATGACGTTGAAGTTGGGAGCCCCCGGCAGCGGATCACTCTTGGGCCCAGAAGAGATCTGGAGCTGGGAAAGGTGCAGGTCTCCCAGACTCAGATGGCGAGGGTTGGTAGGGCGGTTTCCAGTTGGCAGGAGAGTAGAAGATGCACCCGGACGGCGAGAGTCTGCCTCTGGCCCCGATGGAGAAGCAAGAGACTGTGGAGGTTGCAGACTATATGGGTGACTTGACATTTGTCCCTGCGAGGAACCTGGTAACTGCAGGTTGTGCGATAGGTTAGGCATCTGGATAGAGTGCGATGCACCAGTTAGGCCGGCGAGGAGCGAGTTGTCAAAGTCCGAGTTGATCTGGGCGTCCTGGACTTTTCGGTATCGCTGGATTTTGGCGTCGTAGTTCTCGTCTATCTCCTCGTACATACCCTCGGCAGCGACAATGGCTCGAGTGATCTTTAGAGCGCGACCGGTTCGTTTCTTGTGCAGCATCGAGGCACGATTGGCAGACTCAACGCGGGCGTCCAAAGTGCGGTCTTTGCGTCTGGAGGCGGCGGTAAAGGCGCTGTCTTGTCAGTAGGGCAGCATTAAAAAGAATGCTAAAGACTTACCGCTCTTGATTCTCCTCTTTAGTACGAGCCGGGGTTGGAGAGAGCTCATAGCTCCGGTCATCCGGCTTGTTAGGAGGTCTGGGCGACATCCTGGCGGGTGGTAACAATATGGACGAGAATTGGCAGTGAGAGAATGAAGTCAAGCATGGAGGTGGGGAGGGAGCAGGAGGAGTGACAGGAGCTAAATAAGTAACCTTCCGTCCAGACTGGCAGTGGCAGACAGACAGACACCTCACAGGGCCGGGGTAGGGGTAGGGCTATCCACGGCTCCAGCCAGAGTTTGGGCTCTGTGACGTCCATGGATCCGCCTCCCCAAGGTTTCTGCCAGAGTTGCTGGGCCTAGATCCGGGTCTGAAGTCTGTATTTGTTTTATTCAGCCTGTGGATGTATGCTAGTGCATTGTAATTGTCCTCTCAGTACTCTCAACTCTACAGAGTAGCAGTAAAGTACGTGGTTTAGAGTGCAGATCCACCAGATCTGCTCTAGATTTACTGTACTCTGCACTCAGACTGCCAATGATCATTGCCACTCACAGTCTCGATCCCCACAGCTGCAGCTCGTCAGTTTCTCAGGCTGCGCTGATCTAGACCGCGATCCCTCGATCGCTGATGAAGCAGCCCAGGAAGTGAGCTCCCCCAGCAATCAGGGCTGCTGCTGCTATCGTCGGCTCCGGTATCCAGCTTCCAGCTTCCAGCTTTCACTCCTCGCACTTCCTTCTCCAACTTTTGCCACCCGGGGAGAGCAGCTGGTCTCCAGAATTCCAGCGAGGAATTGCCGAGCTCGGTCGAAGCCTGGATCAGTCGCTGGCCGTGCTCGCGAGTCAGTCTGCCGGTTGTTCTTGCCTCTTCGTTACCGGCGATGTCCGTAGAGCCCCCCTCCTGCGCCCTAACTGCACTACCATCAATACATCTCGTGGAAGCCTCTTGGTCCACACCCCGATCAGCCAATAATATCACTTGATTTCGCCTATTTTGCCTAGAACTTGACTGTTTGTGTGTACACTTCTTGATCTAAAGTGCGCTAACGCAGGCACTATTGTACGCCTTCAGCCACTGTCAGGTACGGAGAACAAGGGTTTTGTAGTTGAGATGCATAGAATCGCACACATAAATGCTTCACTTGCCTTTCTTTTTCTTCCGGGGTCTTTGCACTGCTCTGTCTGTCTTTTCTCCAGTCGCTCGTTTTCAGTCACTCGTTCAGAATGCCCAAGCTTGCTGGTTTACTCTGGCTCTCTGGCCTTTCTTTGGCTGGTCTTGCCCATGCCACTGTGACCTGCCACAATGAGGTCGACAATGCCTTTAAGAACCCTTCGTTTGAGACGGGTGACTTGGCCAACTGGGAGCTTACCAGAGCGCCTGTTTCTTCGTACTACCCAGCTGGGAGCATTGGCTCTGGAGATGCTGGAGATGGCCATTCGTACTAGTGAGTTCACTTTGCTATTTTGTATCTTTTAACAATACACAGGCTAACAAGAGAAGCTCTACCCCGGGAGTTCCTGCATGGTCCTACTTCAGCCAGACCCTGACCAACCTGGACCGGTCCAAGACTTATACTCTTTCCGTCGATGCTCGTCTGATGAACCTCAAGGGCACCCCTCTCCCAGACTCGTCGAACTGGTGTTATTTGGGATGGTCCAGAGATATATGGAGCAACCGGCTGTCACTAAACAAGTACACGACGACAGGCAGCAGCGAGTGGACTCCTGTTACCCTCAATTTCAGGCCCTACAGCTCCACCCAGAAGATCTTCTTTTTCTGGATCTGTAATGCAAGCCCCGGTACACTTCGGCTGGACATTGATAACTTCATGCTGGCCCGGAGCACGCTCGAGGTTTGCGAGACCCAGATCGATACTCAGACTTCGACGACGACTACTGCCGTTGACCTTTCCACGCCCATTGTCACTCTGACCTCTTCTATCGATGCTCCTGTCGATACCCCGACCACTACGCCTGTTGATACACCGACCACTACCCCGTCTACGACCCCTGCTTCTACACCTTCGACGACCCCTACCACCCTCATCACTCAGACCACCACCCCCTCCTCGGCTCCTGTCCTTATCTCGTCCACCTCTTCTCCTGTCGTGCCCCCGGTCAGCACCCCCTCAAGCAGCCCCATCAGCAGCATCCCTATCATCCACCCGTCGTCCCCTGTCGTGCCCCCCGTGAGCATCTCCACCAGCACTCCCATCATTCACCCTTCGTCCCCGGTTCTGCCTCCTGTTAGCATTTCTACCAGCACTCCTGTCATTCACCCTTCGTCCCCCGTCGTACCTCCAGTGAGCATCTCTACCAGCACCCCAGTCATTCACCCCTCGTCGCCAGTTCTGCCCCCTGCGAGCAGCTCGGCCAGCACTCCTATCATCGCCTCAAGCCACCCCGTCATCCCTTCCGCTTCATCACCCGCCGTTGTCCCATCTTCTACCCCCATCGTCCCTCCTGTATTGACCTCGAGACCCGTTATCCCCAATACCTCCGTCACCGCTCCTTTTGAAGATGTCACGCCTACCCCCACCCCGGGCGGTGCCACTACGACCACAACGGGCGACGAAGAGGACTTCGAGGAAACCGGCGCCCCTACCACGACGATTGGCGACGAGGAGGACTGCGAGGAGACTGCCACTACCACTATCCCCGGCGATGATGAGGACTGCGAGGAGACTGGTGTTCCTTCCAACCCTACTGATGGTGAAGGCTCTGAGGAGACTACTACGGCCACCGCTCCTAACGGCGAGACAACTTCAACTGGTGCTCCCTCAACCACTGATGGCGAGGGCTCTCAAGAGACCAGCAACCCCGGCGCTACAAACAGCCAGACGAACTCAAGCGGCGCTCCTACCACTACTGAGGGTGAGGGCTCTCAAGAAACCGGCAATCCCGGCGCTACCAACGGCCAGACAACCTCAACCGGCGCTCCTACAACCACTACTAATGGTGAAGGATCCGAGGAGACAGGTAACCCCGGCGAGACAGCATCCACCGGCGGCCAAACCACCAGTGCTTCCGCCACCATTACACCAGCCCCAACCACCGACACACCCTCCCTAACAACCTCCACCGTCCTCGAAACCCGCACATCAACAATAACCGCCTGCCCCTCCAGCATCCCCAACTGCCCCGCCGCTTCACAAACAACCTCCCTCGTAACAGAGACCATCGTCGTCTCGACCACAATCTGCCCCGTCACCGAGACCCAGCCAATAACCGCTGACCTGACCGAGACGACCTCGACCGTTTTCTCCACGCGCACGGCGACTATCACGGCTTGCCCCAAGTCTGTCACGGATTGTCCGGCTGAGCAGCACACTACTTATGTTACGACTGAGACGGTGTTGGTTTCGACTACTGTTTGTCCTGTTACGGAGGCTACTGCTACTGCTGTCCCTGGACAGAGTGGCTCTGGTGATGGGTCTAATGGATCTGGATCTAACGGCTCTGGATCGAACGGCTCTGGCTCTAACGGTGCTGGCTCTAACGGTGCTGGCTCTAACGGTGCTGGCTCTAACGGTGCTGGCTCTAACGGTGCTGACTCTAACGGATCTGGATCTACCGGCTCTGGCTCCAACGAATCTAATGCTGGTTCTGGATCTAACGGCTCCGACTCTCAGCCATCTGGCCCCAACGCAACAACATACACCGTCACAGAAGTCGAGCAGCCCACCGCCACTGCTCCTAGTGGAGACGTCCCCGTCGTCACAGTCACCATCACGACCGTCGTCGCTGTTGAGGCCTCGAACTGTCCGGCTCCTTACTACTAGTTGCCCTGGTTTACTTGGGTAGGAAAGGCTAGGCTAGGCTCAGCCAAGTTGGATCAGATGAGATCTGGTCTTGCTTGGTGTGGCCTGTTCCGGACTATTCATTATCCACACCTCTGCACTGAAAACGCGCTGGGGAACACGAGTATGATTCTTTTGTTTGTTAATATTGAGTTTATCACTGTTTAATGTTTTTGCCGCTGTTGGCTGGCATTTTCATACTTGAGCTTCGATCTTCGGGATTCGACTTCAATTGAAGGTCGAAGGTCGAAGCTGGCTATTTAGAGCGAGATCTATATACATCCTAGACTTAGATACAGAGCTAGACATCTTAGAGATCCGCTATTTATTTGTGAATATACACTTCTTTCTATTCCCATCTAACTCCGCTCCAATCACACATTGTTCGAAACCCAAAAAATAGAATAAAAATACAAATGAGGAAATAGTGACCCAAGCCGGGCCCGGCTGATTACATCGCTAGCGCTGGAGTACATTGATCCTGGTTATGAATATCAGGGGGGGGAGGGGGAACATGACGCTAACTGTACTCAAGTCTTGGTTGGGAATAGTATTTGGATATGCTTTGGATGGTATAGAGCTCTACCTACCTACAGTACAATACTGGGACACGAGCGGAGCAGAGTAGTCCTTAGGCAGCCCAGGCAGGTACGGTAAGGTACCTATGTTAGGGCTACCGGCTTTTAAGTTCCCCGTCCGCCGTCACTCTCGGCCGGCGCATACCCAATTCCCAGCGCACCCGTTGGGACCTGGGACTTAAAAAGTTGTTGGGAAACTATGTCATATTTCTGTCAACTCTATTTTGAATTCAGGATCCCAGTTATCAAAAATAACATAATCGTCTACGTCAAGCTCAAATTCAACGTTCCTGGCCTGAGCAGCCGAGACGTGGCTGGGCCAGACCCGGCGACCAGGCCCCCAGGTGGCGTGGATGGAGGCTCTCGACCACGATGCGAAGAAGCGGCGGTATCTCGGTCTCGCACTTGTGCTCACATAACTCTTCGGCTCCGAGTGTCTATTTGTGGATGATGTATGTATCTCGACTTCGAGTTGTCAAAAGTGGTTCGCTAGTACCACCTTGTCACCAGACAAGCGGGTCCAGGCTTCTAGGACCATCGCTCACAGAATTTTGCAGGTCATATTGCAGCTTCAAAAGCCGCTGGATACTGAAGCACGTCTGCATCTCTACTGCAGCCATATCCCCGTTCTTCCCCGATTTCGCCTCCAATATTAGGAAGGGAAAGAGTAAGGGTTCACCTTCATTAACAAAGGGGCATGTCACTAGGCTTTCTCGAAGTCTCTTGGGACTTCCATCGCTCGCCCCTTGCCTGGCAAAAGAATTCAATATCTTTCGGAAACTCTCAGTCTCCCTCAACCCGTAGACCCTGTCTGGTTCTTCTGATGCCTGGTCGTTCTTTCTTTTCGTCTTGATGGGTATAGATTTTTCCAGTTTGATTGTCGCTTGAGCGCGATCCGAAAATAGCATATTCACGCCATATTCATGACCACTAGTCCCCAGTTACAACCTCGCTAGCTGGAATGATAGCACGATCTCAAGTCTGAAAAATAGCGTCCTGAAGGAGAAAACTGCCTTACCTACTATATCCCAACTGATAAAAGCATTGACAAGGACGACGTTTCCGACGCCTGTTTTCTAGGGACTCAGCAAATGGCTCTGAGGATTGGACAGCTGCTTCAATTTCTGACTGCCAGAGCCTACTCCGGCATTTAGGGCTTGTATCAAACCACGTACGTCAGATACAAATTATAACCCCCATTTTTCGTGGGTGACAGGCTCTAGCTTACCAGGTGACTTCAACTGTAAACCTGTGGAGCACCTCTGGCTCAATAGTGAATCTCCATCCAGCCTCATTCTTTCTCTCGCTCCTACTCATCCGACTCCGCGCGACCAGTCGCGCTGCGCGCTGCTTCGTTTGTCGTCGCCAGGGTTTCTCAATCGAGTCTACCGAGATACTCTCACTGAAAGTGGAATGCTTCTGTTCTCCTAGTTTCTGAATATCTTCGAAGAGCCTGTGGTGGGCTTTTGGCCAGTCGACCGGTGGCACAGGGCCAAGAAAACGGACGTTGAGCTCTTTGGCGTACTCCCATCGTGCTCGAAACTCGGCTTGATCCATCACAAAATTGCGAAGTGATTATTATAAGCTGTTAAGATCCTTGGGTTCTCAGCTGTTTGAACTTCAGGTAGCTTACGTGTGTGTACTCATTTTGGCTTCGATACAAACGTTGTCGGAACATGGGTCCTTCCCCTGTCCTTGGGTGTCGGTCTGCTAGCCAGGATCATAAGTGACTAGGTAATTGCTAGTGCAGCCGCTCGTGACGCGTGCTGATTTTTTCTAACACAGCAGCCTCGCCGTTATGGCCAACGACCAGCTGCAGATGCTTTGGTGCTTTGATAAAAAAGATACTACATTTAATTTCAAGTACCGAGCTATAAGGTGCCTGATAACCATGCAGATAGATTTAATAATACTAAAAGACTAGGAACTTACAAGTTTAATGCTTATTTAGCTGGTATAAGTATTTGGTTATCAAAAGAATCCTAGAAATATTAGATAAAAGCCTACCTATATTAAAGTTGGAACACAAAGACTAATGTCAGCCAATCAATCAGGCGCTGCGCCAGCGTAACACGACAAGCTATGGTAGGAAAAAGGATGTCCTATGATGGACATGCCCGACATGTCCGGACGGCATGATGAGGATGACAAGGAACATGCCAGGCATGCCCATGGGAGCCGTACAGGCTGTGCGAGCTTGATGGGCATGATGGGGGAAACTATATAAGGACGCTCATTACCCGCCTGTATTTACTTTCTACCTCTTGTGCCTTATCTTCAGTTTACAGTAACATAGTCAGATTGCCAGACAATCGTTATTGCATATTCCATCACGCTTCTCTTTCACCTTGACATCAGAATACCTTAAGGTCTACCGACCCTAAGCAGGACGAACCTGACCTTATCTGACAGAGACTACCACTTGCCATTTATTTATCTCTCTACCTTTATTAGTCCTTGATTCACCAATAATTAGAACATAGCTAACGATAATATCTTTTTCGCCCACTTCTGATCAAGGCCCTTTTGTGGTGAATGTTCTAGGCCTTGAAGCTATTTCGTACTGCTAAGCGCACCGGTGTTTAAAGAATGGCTTAGATAGCCTGTCTTTAAACAGTTACAGTAAGCGAGCAAACACTCCATATTCAAAGTTTTCAGCTAGGTAAGGAAAGCAGATCGCGCGATGCAGGGAAGGCAGGAGGCAGGTGAGCCGGTGATGAATAAATCTCACCCTGTCTTTATTTCTTCTCACCTAATCTCACCCCGATTTCACGCCAAGTCATGCAATATTTGTCAAATATAGGTTATAGAATATACAATACTTGAAATTAACACATACGACCACAGGGTGTGGAGAACAGGGCTTCCCGTCCGCTCAGCCGTACTTAAGCCACACGCCGGTAGGTTAGTAGTATGGTGGGTGACCACATGCGAATCCCTACTGTTGTATGTTTTGCTTTTTTTTTGCGAGCAGTTATATTCTTTTTGTTTTGTTAGGTGAGAGTAACCGTTGTTGTGGTATTGGTTGTTGGGTGATTGTACGGAGTAGGAAGAGTGACACAATGTGGTGCGGAGTACTCGGTAGGTTGGCTACGGATATATCAGGTATATTTTTACTTGCATTAGAGGGGTAGGTAGACAGGTACTAGGTAGGCAACAAGACGAACAGGATATCCGGACCTAGTGATGGGTAGACTAGACACCTACTCCCAACCAAACTCTTAAATTCACAGTATGGACAAGAAAGCGCGCATTGGGCTAGGCTAAAGTACTAGTAGTTAGGCAAAGTGCTGTGCTCAAATACGGACATGGTAGGTAAAGTAGACTAAGACTAGGTACTATAGGTATTGATGCGAAACAATGTAGCCTTCCTAAAAACTTCTCAGCATCAAGTCTATGCGATCCCCAACGCCGGAACCATCCCCTGCTCCTCCTTCGCCTCGGCGCCAACGCGGTACGAGACGCGGAAGCGGATCTTCACGGCGTTGCCCTTGCCCATGTCAATTCCGTCGATGAGCATCTCTTGCTGCACGCCGTTTGTCTGGAGGGGTGCGACGTCCCGGCCGGATTGGGGGCGGAGGTGGAGTGTGTAGGACTGTTCAATTAGCTTCCTGTTCAATTAGGAAAGAGAGGGAAGTACCTTCTCAACAGCGACCTGGAAGTGAAGGTCGTTGATAACTTGGCTTGTGGCGTTTGAGAAAAGCGCGACGATGTGGATCTGGCGCTGCTGCTGGGGATGTCGGCGGGCGACGAATTCAACCTTCAGTGACGAGTTGAGTACTTGGACTCGGTTGGTGCTTGGTAACGAGCTGGCTTCCGGAAGAGATGATGCAAAGTTCCACTCGTCTTCATCTGCGGACTTGGGTTTTGGCTCGGGTGCACCGCCGGCGAGGTCGAGGAGGAAAGATCCTGCTGGGGCTGGTGCTTGCGCTTGAGGTCGAGGGCTTGCGGTGCCGGTGGACGGCGTTGGGGTGTGGTGACGGGGGCTAGCAGATACTAGAGACGCGAATGGGTCCACTGCAGGAGGTGGAGGTGTTGCAGTAGCCTGAGGCTGAGAAAATGCGGAAAGTGGTGTTGGCTGTTTTGATTGGGGTTGAGGTGAACTTAGAGAGCCGAGGATATCATAGTTTGGTTGGAATGCGCCCGAGGCTTGGGGTATCTGGGGGGGAGGGCTCGCTGTGCAACGTTAGCTTCAAATAATATAAGAAGACAACTCAAACCTACTCTGTCCTAGTGAGATACCACCTGATGGAATTGGCTCGTCGATCGACAATCCAAGCAGGTCATTCTCAAGAGAGCTGGAGCCTTGCGCCGGCTGCTCCGCGCCGCCATTGGTTTCAGGCTCTGGGTCGAAATCGATCAGGGACAGCTCATTGTTGGCGTTCTTCGACACTCCAGTCGTGGTGCCCAATGTACCCTTGGGAATCCTTGTCGCTGCTTCAAGATCGCCGGACTTAACAAGCTTGTAACGTTGAATCGTGCGGTGTATACTGTCGTTAATCTCCAACAGTTTGTGCACAGCTTCTGGGTCATCCGATTCTTCCTCGCACATTTTCTGAATCTTCGGGTGCGCACTTTGAAGAGCATTCGCAAGTTCCTACAGCCGTTAGACCTCGTTGAGTTTTCTGCCGAGTCGTCACTCACCTCAAACACATCGCCCTCCGCAATCTTATCACCCGGGCCCTGACTCTGCAGCATCTCTTCCAAAATCTTAGCCTTCTCCTGCACCTTGGACACCTCCTCGGCTGCCTTCGCCCGATAATCAGTTTTATGCCGAGTGTCGAATCCCGCCATAACCTTCATCAACCGGTTTGCCTCTTGTAGATCCGCCGGAGTTCCTCTCCGAATGAGCTCCTGCAGCTTCGCAGACTGTGCCTCTTTTTCCTCCTCTTCCATTTCCTCCGCCGAGCGCAGGTTCTAACAAGTCAGCACGACCCAATTCACCAAGACTGAAGACTTTGGAAGTATAAAACATACATCACTAGGATTCAAAACAGCTGCATCCTCCCTCCGAATCTCCGGAAAGACATAACCCTTATAAAGCAGCAACCTATGCATATCCCTTATATGCCCCAAATCATCCTTATACCTCGACGTCTGACAAATAGTCTGCCTCCACTCCTCAATCGACTCGAGAATGCGATGCTGGACCCTTGTGGCCCGCATCGCCGGGCGCTCGGGGAACCGACGAACGAGCTCATTGAGGAATTCCTTGGTGCTGATTTGCAGGTGGAAGGGGTAGCCGCAGTTTTTGACGCAGATGTCGAGGAGCTGTAGAGGTGTCGTTAGTTGGTGTAATTATGCTTGCGCCGGCCTTGCGCTAGGGAGGGGGCCGGAGAGGCAATGTGTCCTACCGCCAAAGCTAATAACGAGACATTCTGGTTGCGGGAATTGATCAGGCGGACGATGTCGAATGCGGCTTCGCGGGGACTGTTATTTCGGTTAGAGTTCTCTTGTCTTTTGGTTTGTGTGTGTAGTTGGGTTGCTCCGTTGCAAATCGGACAGCGCGGCGCTGGGGCGGACGGGCTGGGTGTACTCACGCATTGCCCTTCTTCGAATTGATCAAGTCCGCGACTTCGAGGTTCAGCGCGAGATTCGGCTCGTAGTGTGAAAGATCGCAGGCATTTCCTATTGACAGACACCCAGATTAGCCAGTATATTAATTGTCAGTACAAGCTATACGTACGAATCGCCCGTTGAAGAGGGGTGAAGCCCAGGTCAGCATAGGCACCACCAAAGCGGTCCCTAGCTGCCATCCGTGCAGAAGCGGCCTCCAGGGTGACGGCGGGGCCAAGAAAAGTAACTAAAGTTGGGAAGGTAGGATTGAATTCCAAAAGGTGAGAAAGGGAGCTCTTAGAGCTGAGACGGGCAGCGTTATCGGGCAGGGAGGAGATGTGGTGGAGTTGAGGAGGACTGGCCGATGGGTCGCTCGCCCGGCGGAGAGCGAGTCCAACTCCAGCGGCGTTTAGCTCTATTTCCACGTGTTGGCAAGACATTTTTGGTCCGAGTTCTTGACACTGACGTCGCAAACTCTTTTAATTCTTTTATTAAGACTGCGAGTGCCTACATACTTGCTTGATTTCAATCCCACTGCTCTCGATACTAGAAAAAAGATGGTCCGCCACAAAAAAGACAACTTCTCGCGCGGCGGCAAGAAATTCTCCAACCCCCGCCCACGCCCAGTACCCCGCGATGGCAACAGCAATGAGTCCGGCAATGGCTCCTCACGACCCCCCTTCAAAGCCGCCTGCTGGGATCTAGGTCACTGCGATCCGAAGAGATGCTCGGGAAAGCGTCTGATGAAGCTCGGCCTCATGCGGGATCTCGCGATTGGGCAGAAGTTTCAGGGCGTGGTTGTTTCGTGCGTATACCTTCATTCAGAAAAGAAGGAGGACGTTTGAATGGACTAGAGACTAATTGGATTGAAATGAACAGACCAAACGCAAAAAAAGTCGTCTCCCCCGCTGACCGAAACCTCATGGAACAATACGGCGCTGCAGTGGTAGAATGCTCCTGGGTGCGCGTAAAAGAAGTCCCCTGGTCGCGCATCGGCGGGAAATGCGAACGACTCTGTACGTCCCGCTCCTTCTACATAACCAAAGTAGCCTTACTCACAAAGTCCTCGAATAGTACCCTACCTCATAGCCGCAAACACAGTAAACTACGGCAAACCCTGGCGGCTCAACTGCGTCGAAGCCCTCGCCGCCTGCTTCTACATCTGCGGGCACGAAGACTGGGCTCAGGAAGTCCTCAAGAATTTCCGGTACGGCGAGGCCTTCTTGGAAATCAACTCGCAACTACTCAAGCGGTACGCGGCGTGCGCGGATGAAGAAGATATCAGGAGGACGGAGGAGGAGTGGCTTGCTAAGATCGAAAGGGAGTATGAGGAGAGTCGCGTTGAGGGGGCGGATGATATGTGGACTGTCGGTAATACGAATCGGATGAGTAGGCCGGATTCGGATGATGATGATGATGAGGGCAGTGAGGATGAGGATGAGGATGGCGAGGGCGGGAAGAGGAAAAAGGAGGATGGGAGTGATGCAGAGGAAGAAAAAGAGGAACGAGACCCCTACGCTATATCCGACGACTCGGAAGACGAGGCGCAAATGGCGGCTATAAGGGCGAAGATCCTCAATTCCAAGTCCTTCCAGAATCCGTCTGCTTCGGATAAACCGCAGCCGGAGAAGATTGAGCGGCCGGAGCAGCGGCCGCTGGAAGATTCAGATGCCCTGTCTGGGTCGGACGACAGTGAAGATGATGCTTTTGATAGTATTATCAATGCGACGCCAGTCACTGATCGGACGGGGATTATAGCTGCGCAGAGAAACAAGGGCAAGGAGACGTTTAGTGCTTCGTTCTCGAGGACTGTCGTCAATGCGCCGAAGAGGGGATAGGGGGAAGGCAAGAAGTTTACGCTATATAATGATTGTATGAATATATCAAATGACCCTTTTGACCCAATTAGATTGCTATAGACATGAAACTGGCTTGTAACTTATGCATGGCATCTACAAGCGTACTCTTTTCTCAAACAAAGCTAACCTGGTAAAGGATTCCCGTCATATGAATACCACGCCTAACGATAAGACATCAAAGCAGGAAAACACGCGAAACAGGGATATTTTGAGTAATGATGTGCATGAAAAGACAGGAGAGCATCCGTATTTGCAAAATGACCAAGAACCCATGACAACAAATCCCAGACATACCAAGAGCCCGGTGGCTCACATTACATTACATAGAGTAGGTTCACATCTAGTACCGTTAGTAAACCTGTTGTAAAGAAAGAAAGAAAAACAAGCATTAGGAGCACGTACCCAGTGGGTGACTCGAACTCAGCTGTGGTTTCTGTGAGTACTTGGCTTCGAGCTCATCTCGAATACTGTTCAAGAGTTGCACGTAGCTCTGCTGGGGGTTCTTGCGCATAGCGGTAATGAAAGCCCACGACATGGCACCGGTAGCTTGACCGGCAATCTGGGCATCTTGACTGGTCTGGGAGTCCTTGCTTCCGGACCACATGATGACATCGGCGGGACTGGTCTTGGTGGCCTTGGTTCGTTCATAGGCTTCGTCACCCTTGGCAGCCTTCTTCAGGAAGCCAACGGCCGTCGACATCATACCTCCCATGTCTCCACGAGCATACGATGAGATGACACCCAATAGACCTTGACCAGCCTCCTTTGCGAGGTTGGGCTCCTTGAGAACACCCTGGGTGGAGTAGATGTATGGCAGGTCCAAGGCAGATCCTGAATGGCAAGAGTCGAAGATGGCTGTGAGACGCACACCCGGTCGAAGAGACTTCACCATGATACGGTGCATCTCGTCATCGACAATGTGTCCGGCAACTCGGAAGTCCACTGGGTAAATAACCTCGTCGTAACCGTCGTCCTCATCACCGTCCAAATCAGGTGTCTGACCTCCGTGTCCAGAGTAGTGGAAGAAGAGAGAGTCGTTGGGCTGCGCGTCCTTGACGAGCCAGTGCATGGCGCGGAGAATGTTGGCCTTTGTCGGCTGGCTCATCGGGTTCTGTTGGTCATCTGTAAGGAGCACCATGTCTTCCCGTGCATAGCCGAAGTTCTGGTTGAGGTATGTAGACATGTTCTTCACATCGTTGATACATCCCCGCAGTTGACCCTTCTGGCCAAAGTAGTTAATACCGATTAAGAGAGCCTTTCTCTTTCCTGTGCAACGGGAGTATTGGAAGCTGTAACCTTGAGGCGCGCCGTGGCCGAAGGCCTGGGGGTTAGAAGGTGGAGGAGCAGGACCATGGCCGCTGGGGGCTGGTGGGTAGTGGCCCTGGTAAGAAGAGTCTATAGCTATGTCAGCGAAGTCAATAAGATGGATAAAGGGGTTGCGCACTTCGTCCGTGGTACTGGGCTGGAGGAGCAGGCGAGGATGGGTATCCTTGGGGAGGACGCTATATCGAGTCAACAACCAACTTCTCCAAGACAATATCCAACACATACATTGTAGCCATTCTGAGGAGGATAAGGTTGAGGCGAGTGGTGGCCGTATCCGTAAGGGTTCGGAGGAGGGGCATGTTGTTGGCGGTAGTCCTGGCCGGGGTAGCCGCCGCCGTAAGATGGTTGTTGATGGTGATGCATTTGTCTTTTAGATGATGAATCCAGATCAGTACACGTGGACACTAATAGAAGAAGAATGCGAAAGTGTAGAGAGAGTTGAGGAGAAGGAAATTGGACAGAAAGTAAGCGAGACTAGGTAGCAATCTTACTGGTATGGAGGCGGGGAATTGTAGTTTTGAGGAGGATACGGTTGCTGCGGCGGGGGGTACCCGGGCGCGCCGGAATAAGGAGGGTAGTAGGACATTATGTAGGCAGATGGCAGACGGCCAGACCGGGAAAGCTAAACGAGGCCCAACCTAGACAAATGGGAACGGCAGGGCTGAGAACAACAACGTCAATGCACTGGCACACTGACAGAGATGGTGGTGAGGCCGAGGGACGTGAGCGAGAAAAGATGCAGCCTGAGAGATCAGGTGGGGAATGCTCCCGCCATCGGTCTTGGTCTTGGGCCCATAACATACTGTCTTACGTTACACTTACAGAGCCCAGCCTTAAATGTCAACACTCACCACTGCTGCACTCACGGAATCGCCGACGGGTTTCTCAGCCAGCCGACCTCGAGCGTCACTAGTGTTATCTGATGTGTCGCTGGTTGGTCCAATACCTCACTCCGATCTCCTGTTCATCGACCTCGGAGCTATCGGCATTCACTCCTGCTGGCTGCTTCCAGTTCGTTCTTCCCTATCAGTGCCTTTCTGCCCACCCACCGCTTTCGCTTTTGGGTGCGCCACGCTTTCTTCGTAACCACGCATTCTTCGTCGTTTTTAGACAACATGAAGCTATTCACAACATAAATAATTATCTATCTATCCAAAAAATCTCTCCTGCTTCTCGTGCACGTCTCTCGTTCTCAATATTCTCCTGGATTTGAGTCTCCGAGCGTGGTGGGGGCTCGTAGCCGTATATCTTTTTAAATTGCTTTGCCAGCCTCTTCCGGTCCTTCTCTCTTTCATTCTCCTTCCGCGCCTCAATAGATCGAATTGCATCACGAGTCTTTAGAATACCATTGCTACTAAG
>NW_027396905.1:0-72715 GCF_047715825.1 Aspergillus stella-maris | reverse complement strand
CGGACGGCATGACGAGGATGACCAGGATCATGCCCAGCATGCTCCCAGAGCATGATGAGGATGATGGCCAAGCAAGCTGCTCATGCCTTGAGAGCTTGACGGGCAGGATGAGGCAGATATTTCACCCTCAGGTGAAATACCCCGCCAGGGTATAAAAGGACGCTCATTGCCTCCTGTATTTACTTCTGTCTCTCGTGCCTTATCTTCAGTTTACAGTAACATAGTCAGATCGCCAGTACGAACCAAGTTACTATTGCATCTTCTACTTTGCTCTTCTCTCTCTTGATATCAGAATACCTAAGGTCCGATTCGACGCTTAGCAGGACGACCCTGACCTTATCTGACAATATAATTGCTAGGTTAGCAAGTTAATAATTTAGGTTTATTAATACTTAAAAAAAAGCTTGCCACTATTTAAAACCTTTAATTTTTTAAAACCTTAAAAGACCTGGAGTACTACCTTAATTTTATTAATTACTTTTATTATTATATTAAGCACTTTACTAAATATTTTAATTTATTATAATAATAAAAGGTTTTACTTTTTTAAAAGTTACTAGCTAAAGGTAGCTAGCTACAAGCTAAATACTTAAAATTAATAAAGGTAACTAATTTAATAAATTAAGAAATTACTACCTTTAAGGAACTTTAAAATAAATTTACTAGTCCCTAGTTTCTAGTTTATTTTAATCTAGACTAGTGCCTTTATATTAACCTTAATACTTTAAAAAAGGGTTATAATATTATAGTTTATTATATTAAGGCTAAATAAATTTATAAAATATTATTTATTTCTTTATTAAAAACCTAAGTTTAGCTAGTTATATTTTTTTTATAAACTTTAACTTTAGTTAAAACTTGCTACTAGCCTACTAAGCTTAAGATTTCTTCTCTTATTTAAACTTTTAAGAAAATTTATTATCTTTTTAATTTTATAAATTTAAAGGTTTTACCTATTATTTATATAAATTACTCTTTAACTATTAATATTATAAAGTAAACCTTGCTAAATATTATTATACTTAAATACTTAAATCTTTATTTAATTTAAATATTTTAATATATTTTATAGTTAAACTTTAGGTCTTTTATAAACCTGGTTATATAAATATAGTTATAAATACCTTGTCTTGTTTTTTATAAAAAAATAGTTTACTAAAAAAAGATAATATTAACCTTAATTATATAATTTTATAGATATTCCCCATGGTTATTAAACCTACTACTAGTCTTAATAAACCTCCTGCTACTAGGATTTAATTTTTAAGTAGCTTTAAAAAGTATATTTATTAAGGCTATATAAAGGATTTTCAAGCTCTACTAATTATTAAAACTATAAAGTAGGGTTTTGCTAACCTACCCTACTAGTATAAAAATAGTTTACTTTATCTAGTAAGGCAAGATCTTATAAATAATACAAAAACTAGTTACTTTATTAATTTTTAATAAAACCTGGCTTTATATTTCTTTTAGGGTTTAAAAAAGGGTTTTTCTTTTAATTTATAACTAGAATGGCTACCAAGGTTTTAATAAGTATATTAATTATATAAAAGGTCTTGCTATATATAAAGGTTACTAAATATTTTATATATATATTTATTTTTACCCTAAATATTAAGGCAATACCTTTTCCTAATATAAACCTTTTAATTTACTTTAGCTAATTATTCCTGCCCTAGTTTCTCTTAATATTATTACTATTAATTTTATTATCTGCCTTTTATAAGACATTGGGTTTTTTTTTAATTTTTAAGTAAAGATATGGCAGTAATAATTCTATCCTCAACTTCTTGATTAAATTTGGCCATGTTGTGGTGGAATAATAATATATTAAAATTAAGGACAAGATCCATGCAGAAAGTTGGCCGTTTGGCCCGTCTGGCCGTTTGGCTGTCGGGGTCGCGCTAGGAGCGCGATCCCAAAGGTCTCCGCAGGGGTCGGTTAGTAAGCTTGTTATAGCTATATCAGGGTTTAATAATATAAACTAGGGAAACTATTTAGCTAGTAAATAGGCTAGTAATATAGGCTAGTAATAGCAGGACTAGTATAGTAATTAGCTATTAAGTTTACTAAATAGCTATTATTATTTTAAAGACTAGAAAAGTTCTTGGGACTATTCTTGGGGGCTTTTTTACTATTATATTTTACAAAAATATTTTAATAGATATATTAATATTACTTTAGTTTCTTTATAAATAAAGCTATAGTTATATTATAGTTAAGTATAAGAATGTTTTATTAAAGGTTTAGGTTAAAATAGTTAAAAATTATAGTTATTTAATTAAAAGGCTAATTAATATTAGTATTATAGTTGTTATGGGCCCCTCGTACGAGGTGCCCTAAGAGACAGAACTCGGTCGCTACGCGACCTCGTACGATGACCCACCCTCGCTTACTGCCCTCCATTTCTTATTCCGCACACAGCGCCTGTACCTCTTCTTCTTTAACAGACCCTTCGTGTATATAGGCATGGTATAGTTTAGTACAAACATATCAACTCCTAACAATAGTAGTGGTAAATAATTTCTTGGGTAAATAACTATAAAGTTTTACTAGATTTAATATTCTTATACCTATAAAATAAGATACTAAGCTTTTATAAGGTAGCTTAAATATTTAGCTTATAATAAATATTTAATAATTAAAGCTATCTAGCTTTTATAAAAGTATTTTATAAGACTATTTTTTAAAGCTTATCTAGCTATATTATAAACTAGTTTAAAGTAAAGCTATAAAGACAGGCTTAATATTAGCCTTAACTATTAGTTTTCTTTTTATAGCTATAATATTATAAATTTAATTAATAAAAATATTAATATCCTTGTAGTATATTATATTACCTATTTATTTAATAGTAATATTATTAGCCATGTTAGGCTAGAAGTATTTAATTTCTTTTATCTTTTAATATTTATTAAATCTAGCTTAACTATTATAAGGATTTATAAACTAGCTAGAAGGTCTAGGAAATAAAGGTCTAGGGGGACTAGAAGAAGGACTGCCAGGAAAACCACTACTACTACCACCAGGGTTATTAAAAGGGCTGCCCGGGGGACCAGGAGGACTACCAGGATAAAAACTATATTTATAAACTAGAGCTTGCTAAACTAAAGGGGCAGGGTTTAAATTTAATTATATAGCTAAAGCTAGCTAAGTTAGTATAATAGGGGTTAGTACCTGGTTTCCAGGATTATTTTATATATATAGGTTTTTATTAGGGCTAGGCCCTAGGGTAAACTAGTATTTACCTAAATCTAACCTTTTATTAGCTATAGTTTAACCTTACTCTAAAGCTTTAAAAGTAAGGTAGTTTTATTTTAATACTTAAAAAACTTAAAGCTATATTATTTAAAAAATAACTTTATAAATAGCTTGTAACACTAAACTTTTAACTTTTTTAAGGGTAGTATAAATAAGGGCTAGTATTAAAGTAGCAGGATTAAGGTTAAATTATAAGAAAAGGATTGAAAAATTTAGTTTCTTAATTTTAAATTTTAAAAACCTCCTGGGGTTTAAAAATATCTTAAACTTTATTATTTTACTATAAAAAAGTACTAGAAATCTTTAAGCTTAATTTTAAAATAAAAGTTTAATAAATAAGTAGCAAGGTTAGGCAAAGGAAATAGGAGTTTAATAATCAAGGCTTTCTAAATAATAGAAGGATTTTAAAGATTAATAAAGGTTTCTTAGATAGGTATTAAAGTTAATCTTTAGTATTAAAAATTAGTATTTTAATTAGTTAACTTTAATAAAGCTTTTTTTACTAGCCTACTTTTTTAATCTTAAATTTATTAAATAAAAAGGTCTTTTTTCTTAATTAATAAAAACAATTAATATAAAGCAAGAACTTTAGCCTAGTAATCTTATAGGATTAGTAAAGTTAGCTCAAAAATTTAAATATTAATAAATATAATTAATAAAGTTAGATAAAACTTTAAGATTTACTTGCTTAACTAAGGAAAGGAATTCCTTAATATTTTAATTAAAAAAATATAACTAATTTTTTAATTAGGCAGGTAAGTAATTAGCTTAAAGGTAATTAATAAAAAACAACTAAAATATAGCAAGTTAGTGGGCTAGTTTAGCTATATACTTTCCAGGTTTAACAGGTATTAAGCTTTAATAAATAAAGAAATAGGTTTTATAAAATAATACAAGCTTTTAATTAGTAAACCAGGGTTTTAAAAATACTATTAATATAGTTAACTAAATAATGTCTTAATAAAAAAAAGTAGGGTAATAACTAGAACTAGAGAGCAGGGTTTAAGAAAGCTAAGGTACAAGCTTTTAAAACTAGATAAATTAATATTCTTGAGGGGTAATTTATTTTATAATATTATAGTTCCTGGAAATAAAGGTCTTAACTCTTAAAAGTAGTAAAAAAAAGTAAAAAAGTAAACTAGTAATTAAATAACCTATAGTTAATAAAGTAGGTATTACTAGTAAAATAATAAATAAACTTCTATAATTTTAATATTATAAAATAGCTAAATAAAAGTAAAAAGAAATACTTGTAAAAGCCTAAATAAAATTAAGGACATGCTACTAATTATTAAATATAAGGTATTAATTTATAGATTTTAATAAAGTTATTATTTTATTTAGGCTATTAAAACCAGGAGCCAAAAGCTAAGCTCCAGAACTGACTAATATCTGACTAAGAAAATAGTAAACAACATTAAAGTTCCATGGAACTGGCGGAACCTGCTGTTGACGATACTCCTAACCGCCCAACGGCTGAGGAATTACGTAACCACTATGGTTACCAGGTTGACCACTTCGCGCAACCTCTACTTACTGGTGATACCTTTTCTATCTTCTAGCTTAGGACAATCACTAATATAATAAATTTAGATCACTGCCTAAAGTGTTGTTTAATAACCTAGTAGCATGTCCTTGGTTAAACCAGGACTTTAATTGGCTACATTAATTTTACTATATTATTTATTATGCTAATTTTAATATTAATTTTATAAAGTGCCCTGCTTTATTAAATCTAGCACCCTAATAGCTAGTGCCCTGCCATCTTTTCTTAAACCTACTTTACTAGTTATTCTGCCATATCATGGGTTTACCAATCCTTGCCTGCTCTTTCTTACTGCCTCTAGGAACTGGTTAATTTATTTTAAAATTAAGCATGTACCTTTAAAACCCTACTTTGTCCAAGTCCTTTATTAGCCAATTAATACTATTACTTTTATTATTCCCACTTTATTAATTTGCATCTTTATTATTATTCTTATTAGTCTTTTTATTATTCTAGTTAACCATATTTTATACTACTTTATTAAGATTCTTATAAGCTTCCCTGTACCAGTTTTTATTATTGCTGCTATTTTTAATACTAGTAAAATCAAGCAAGTATATTACTAAACTTACTTACCAACTTAATTACTTTTAATATTATTTTAATTTATTTAAGATTAACAACTTTACTAGTCCTATACTTTACCTTATTAAATACCTTATTACTAACTACTCTTTACTAAAGTCTTTTAAGAACCTTGGGTTCCCTGCCAACTAGGTATTAAATAGGTCTAATTTAAATTAAGTAGTCCTTAAATTCCTCTACTTATTTAAATTTACTAGTATTACCAAGCTTCCTAACTTCTTAACCTGGATTGCTAATACTCTATTGCCTAAAGTAAATTAAGCAGACCCTATTAAACCTTTTAAAGTTGCTTGATCCTGGTTTACTTTAGTGGTTTCTACCTTTACTTCTAGTAATTTAAAAGGCAAGAACCCAGCTTGGCTAACTACACCCGCGAATCTAGCTCTAGAACCTGAAGTTTTAACAACTATTAAGAATCTAGTCTAGAGAACTAAAAAGCAAGTCTAGAGAACTAAAGAGTAAGTCTAGAGAACTAAAGAACAAGTCTAGAGGCTAGTAACTTTATAAAGCTTCTTTAAAGATCCCTTGCTTAAACCTCCTATAGTCTACAGGACCACTTTTAATACTCCTGCTTTGCTAACCCGCCCTTGTTACTATTATACTAGACACTAAATTCTAGGTCCTAAACCTAAGGCTAACTAATAGTTTAAAAGTTCTACTAGTTTTAAAGCTAATTTTACTTTTATTAATTTTAAAGGATTACTATATTTTAAAGAACCTGGCACTAAATAAGATCCTACTAAAGAAACTAGGGAACCATCTATTTTTAAACTTGGTCCTTCTAGAACTTTATTTAGCTTTACTTTTACTCCTTAAAATTATTTTAATTACCTAGTATTTAATTTTATATAACTATATAAAGGAAACTAAAACTATTTTGCAAGTTTAACTTGCCTTTTATAAACTTAAGCCATGGCTGCCTCTAGTTTTAAAATTAATATTTAAACTCTCTACCAGGATAAGCCTTCCTTAAGCAATCTGCTTAGTATTATATAGTAAAATTAAAGAAATATTAATACCTGCTTTAAGTAATTTAAGTATTACTTTAATAAAAGGGCTAACCCTACCTTATTAAACCCTTTATATAATAAAGCTTTTACTTTTAAAGCTTTAAAATTAAGTAATAGTCCTTTAAACCCTGGTAATCCTCCTAGACTGCCTGGACCTACTTTACCTAACCCTTCTAGAAACCAAGGTCTACCTTTAGGGAATAGAAATAGTCCTCCTAGTAAACTACCTGGACCTCCTGGACCCCCTAGTCCTCCTGGACCTTTATTACCTTTACTATTATTTAGCTAACTAAATAGTAATACTAATGGCAATCTTTTATTTAATAAATAGACTAGTTACTAGAAAATAAAGAAAATTAAATATTTCTAGCCTAACCTTAATAAAAATATTACTATTAAGTAAATTAGTAATATTACTTACTATAAAAATATTAATATTTTTATAAATTAAATTTATAATATTATTATATATAAGGAAAAAGATATAATTAAGGCAAATATTTAAGCATGCCTTTATAAAAGTGCCCTTAGCTAGTTTACTATATAGCTTATAAATTTTAAAAAAGTTACTTTTAGGGCTGCTTTTATAAAAGTTGGCTAGCTTGCTTATCTAGCCAAGTACTTTAAGCCTAATTTTTAAGCTGTCCTTTATAAGCTTATAGTCTTGTCTTATAAATATCTTAATATTTATACTAGAAAGACTTTACAAGCTTTTACTAAAAAAGTTATATACCTATACTAAGCTACCAAGATTTCTAGTTTCTATAACTAAATATTTATAATTTAAAATTACTTAAATCCAAACCTATAGCAAGATATTTTAATTTTTAAACCTAAAATAAGCTTAGCTTTCTTTTTTAAAAAGCTTAATTAATATTAGTATATCTAGTAAAATATTACTACCAAGTATTATAACAAGTAAGATAATTATTAAAATTTTAACTATAGTAGTTATAATAATAATAATACAGGTCCTAACTTTAAGGTCCTATACTAATCTAGATACCCTGCTCCTGCTATTCCTTATAGTTTTTAATCTTTAACTAACCCTCTTATTAGCTATTAACTATATTACCTATAGCCTTAGCTATTTTACTAGCAAAACCCTATCCCTATAAACTACTTTATTGCCATTTTATCCTATTAAAGTAATTATTAACCTTAAAGGCTATATTAAGGTTAAATAAACTTGTAGCTATTAAATAGTTCCAGGTATTAAAATTAAAATTTAAACTTTAACTTTTAAGGCAATTAGTTAAACCATGGCTGCTTTAATAAAGGTTAAGGTAGCTTTAATAATATAAATTACTAACCCTAGAATTAGCATTGTCTATTAAACTAGAATTTTACTAATAAAAATTAAGGCTGGAATTTAGGTAATTAAAATACTTAAGCATTTATAGTAAATATTACTAAACCTAAGACTAATTATAGTAAAAATCCTATTTTTACTACTAACAAGCAAGCCTGCTAGGTTAATCCCTATAACCTGGAAAGTAGTTTTATTAATAAGCCTTAAAAAGTATACTATAGTTAAGCTTCTATAAATAAGCCTAATTCTAGTATTCTAGGAAATAAAAGTCTGCCACTTAAATCTGTGCCTGCTTCTATAAATTAAAATGCTTTTTATTTAAATATATTTAATATCTAGATAGTATTAAAATTTAAAGCTAAAATTACTAATTTTAAACCTATTATGGCTTCCTGCAACCACTATTATAAATACTTTAAGTCTAATTTTACCCTTTATTAGTACCTTTCTTATTTATATATTGCCAAAGCTAACCTGGTTCCTACTATTCTTACTAGTTTTATAAATATTATTAAGTTTAAATACTATAAAAATAATAACTATTCTTTATAAGAACTTCTTTAAACCTATTATAGTATAATAGCAAGAGTTGGTTTAAATACTATTAAGGAATTTTAAGATATTTATATTAATACTAGTTACTCCTGGACTATTATTAATTCCACTTTAGTAAAGAGCATTCCTGGTATTACTATTAAGAAAACTAATAATTAAATAATAGTTAAAGGTATTAAGTCTACTAAAAAAGCCAATACTATTACTATTTTCTTATTATTTATTCCAGGAACCTTTCCTAATAGCTAGTAGGGGTTTGCTAAACTCCACCTTTATATATACCTAGTTAATAACCTTAAGGTAAAACTACTTGTTAAAACTAAAGTTATTAAATAAGAAGGTCTATTGCTAAATTTTAAGACAAAAACTAGTATTATTACTTCCTATAGTTCCCTAGACTTTAAAATTTATTATAAAAGTCATGCTTACTAAATTAAAAAGGTACTTGTTATTATTTAAAAGTAAATAGTTATACCTTCCTATTCCCATGCAAGAATTCCTATAAAAATATAAGTTTTATTGCTAAAAGACCAAGATTTTATTTTTAAACCTTTTACATGTCTGCCTGGTGTTCCCTAAACTAGTATTACTAGTTTTACTATTTACACATATTTAATAAATTATAAATTTTTATTTATTAAAGTAATTAATAAGACTAACAAGCCTGTTATAGTTGCCTGTTATTACTACTTGGGTAAAGTCTTTAATTTTAACTATATTACTACCTACTATGTTAATTTTAAAGCTAAAGTTCTTGCCTGTTAATATAACTAAATAATCTTTATTAAATTTAAAATTAAGACTTTATCCTACTATAATTTTATTAAATACTTGTTTCTAGAAGTAAATTATATTACTATTAAAATAACTACTAACCATACTATAGTTATAAGTTTAAAGAAACCAGCTTTTAAAACCAAGCCTGGTCTCCTGCCTAATTTTTTTACTAGAAAGGACCTTAATAATACTATAGTTCTCTATAATAGTATTATAGTTTATGGTTAAAACCCTAACCTGGTTAAGTAATTTAACTCCTTAATCTCCTACTTTAATATTTAGGCAAGCAAGGATAATATAAATATTAAAACTATTAATATACTTAAGGATAAATAAATAAAAATACTACTAAAGGAAGGATAGGAAGACCAACTTTTTAAACCTTAAGTCTACTATATTAGTTTAAAAAGCAAGTAGTATATTAATGCTATATTTAACCTGCTATATTAATAGTAAAAAATATCCTTTATAAATAGCCATACCCCTTCCAGGTACCCTGTCTTTATAGTCTAGAGATTAATACTATTAAGTAAACCTAGTATTCCTCCAACCAAGAAAGGTCATGCTATTATTAATATTTATAGTCTAAATTATAAATCTATCCCTAATTTCTATCCTATCCTAAGTTAAAGTAAAATTATTAATATAGTTTATAAATATAATTATATTAATATTATTAATACCTGCAAGTTCTTTTATTAATAGCTAGTTTACCAGGACTATTAAAACTACCTTGCTATTATTACTTATTATAGTTAAGAAGTCTTTTATATGGCAATTATAGGCTATATTAATAGTGTCCTATATATATAGTGGTAAATAGATTTAAACCTTAAGGACCTTACTAAGTTTTACAAGGCCTATATTAATAATATTATTATTACTTTAAAAAACCTACTAGAGTATTTATACTATCTAGAACTAGTATTTAAGTATTTATAAAACTTAAATATTAAACTTAAACTTGTTAAAGCCTTTTTAGGTTTTCCTTTAGTCCAGCTACTAGGTTAATAGGTAGATATACTAGGTCTTAGTACTTTAAAAGAAAAGCTTTAAAGTATCTAGAAGCTTAAGTTCCTAAAAAATCTTTAAGCCTTAAAGATTTACCTAGGCTTAACTAGGTGGTTTTGCCACTATATTAAAAACTATATAAAATTTACTAAACCTTTAAAGGCTTGCAAGACTACTTTATTGTAAAATAGACCTTTTAAAGGTTAAGCATGTTATAAATATACTTTATTAATACCTATTTTAAAGCCTACTATTACTAAGAAGGAAGCCTTTAATTACTTGTAAAAAGCTTTCTTAAACCTACTCTTCCTTGCTTATTTTAATCTAGAGTGCCATCTATTTATTAATCTTAATACTTTTATAAAGGGAATAGGTGCCATGGTATTTTATACAAGGGATACTAATAGTTTCTTAAACCTAAAGTTATTGTCTATTCCACCTGCTTGTATATTAATAAAACTAGTCCTATTTTTATTTTAAGTATTAACTTTTATAAAGTAGAATTACTAGCTTATTAAACTAGAAGTCTCCTGCCTTGTCTAGGTTCTTTAAAAAGTATATTACCTAATTAATATATCATGTCTTTTAGTTATTATTTATATAAATCATGTATTTATAGTTGGCATTTTAAAATATATATTATTTAATATAGTCACTTTAAAATAGTTAAACCTTTATCTAGTATAGGCAAGCCATTATATTTAATAGTTTAAACTTGACATCTTCTATAAACCTGGCAAAACTAATATTATTACTAATACTCTTTCTTGCTTACCTGGACTTAAAGACTAACTTCTAGCCTATAAAACTAACCTTAATATATTACTTAATATTAAAGCCTATTATACTAGTTCTACTATTAAATTTAGTAATAAATTTAAAGCTTAACTTAAATAAGAATATTAAAATAATTTTTAAGTAAGCCTAATTCTTTAAACTTTGCATACTAATCTTAAAGTAAAGCTTTTATATATTAAAGTTAATAGTCTACTTTATATCCTAAAAAAGGAAGTAAATAAAGACCTTTATAAAAAGCTATGGTTATACCTACCTTAATCTATGGCCACCAAGTTCTTTTAAATAATTTATAATAATTATAGTTATTAAGGTCTTAAATACTATCTTTACTTTATAAAAGGCATTTTTATTTATTATAGTTGGAAATTGCTAAAGAAATATATTACTTGGTGCCCTGCCTGCTAAATAAATATTCCCTAAAGATATAAACCTTATAGTACTCTATAGCTAGTATTGCCTGCCCTAGTTTTATTTAATATAGTTACTATAAACTTTATTATTATATTACTAGTGGCCACTAATAACTTTAATATATTACTAGTTATTATTAATAAGTTTACTAAATATATTGGCCTAATTCCCAGGTATAGCACCTAGTCTATAAAATAATAGGGTCTTGCTTTTACCAAGTACTATTAATCCTATAACTAGGGTCTTCTATAATACTTTATTTCTAACCAGGATCCCTACTTTATATTTACTTTCTAGAAGGGTATAATAACTGCTTTAGGTACAAGCTGGCACTACTTTACTACCTTTTACCCACAAACTAATAGCTAATTTAAGTAAATAATTTAAACTATTAAAGTTATGTTTTATTATAGCTATATACAAGGTGTCCCTTAGTTAAACTAGTTACCTTTAGTCCTTAATATTATAAATAGTTCCCTAAATATATTAACTAGCAAAACTTTATACAAGCTATTATTTAGCCTTAAGCTTTACTAACCCTAGAATGCCTTAATCTAGCAAGTTTTTAAACAAGACTTCTCTATCTATTTTAATGCTAAGGAGGCAATAAACTTTACTACTATTTAAATAAAGGACACCTATAATTAAAAATACCTACCTATAGAATTCTATCCTAAAGATTAGGTTTATTTAAGGCTTTATTATAAATATTACCTTCCTGGAAAACCATATTTAAAGTTCTTGCATCTCTATTCCAGTTCCCTAAAGGTTCTTAAAAGGATTGGTTAACATGCTTACTTGCTAGAACTCCCACAAAACTAGAAGGTGCACCTAGTATTCTTAATTACTTAGCTTAAACTTGCCTGGTGTAATTATAAGCATGATCCCTATGGCCAAGAACTGCCACTGCCTAAAGCCATTTTTAATAAAAGGTTCCCTAAAAATAAGGACCACTAGGAAGTTAAAGCTATTCTAGGAAAGAGAATTTGCCTGCTTGGTTAAAACTATACTCCCTGTCTTAAATATCTTATTTACTAGAAAGGTTATGGTCCAAATAATAATAAATAGGTTTATTAAACTAACCTTGACAGTTCTAAAGAACTTATACATGAGTATAAGGAAGGTCTCTTATATTAATTTTATATGGTATTACCTAATATACTAATATGTCATTGCTTTTCTATCTCTATTTTCTATTCTTGTTTTTAGTATTTAACAAGGACATTAGTCTTGTAAACCCCCTATATTATTAACAATACTCCTAACCGCCCGATGGCTAAGGAATTACATAACCACTATGGTTACCAGGTTGACCACTTCGCGCAACCTCTACTTACCGGCGATACCTTTTCTGTCTTCTAGCTTAGGACAACCACTAATATGATGAATTCAGATCACCGCCTAAAGTGTTGTTTAACACCTGCAACAGAATATTAGTAAATTTAAATAAGTAAAAAAATTTTAAAACTACTTAATTTAAATTAAACCTATTTAATATCTAGTTAGTAGGAAACTTAAAGTTTTTAAAAAACTTTAATAAAATACTTAATAATAAAATACTTAATAAGGTAAAGTATAGGGCTTTAATAATATACTTGCTTAATTTTACTAATATTATAAATAATAATAAGAATAAAAACTAGTATAGTAAAGCTTATAATAATTTTAATAAAATAATATAAAATATAGTAAACTAGTAATAATAAAAAAATTAATAAAAGTAATAATAACAATATAAATTAATAAAGTAAAAATAATAAAAGTACTAATATTAGTTAGCTAATAAAAAACTTAAATAACATAGGGGTTTAAAAAATATATACTTAGTTTTAAAATAAATTAACTAGTTTTTAAAAGTAGTAAAAAAAAAGCAGGCAAGAATTAGCAAACCTATAATATAATAAAATGACAAAAAAATAGCAGGGCACTAGCTATTAAGGTACTAGATTTAATAAAGTAGGGTACTTTATAAAATTAATATTAAAATTAGTATAGTAAATAATATAGTAAAATAAATATAGCCAATTAAAGTCCTAGTTTAATTAAGGACATGCTACCAGGTTATTAAATAATACTTTAAGTAGTAATCTAAATTTATTATATTAGTGGTTATATTAAGCTAGAAAACAGGAGAAGGTATTACTAGTAAGTAAAAGTTGCGTGAAGTAGTTAACCTGGTAACCATAGCAGTTATGTAATTCCCTTAACCATCGGCGGTTAGGAGTATTGTTAACAATAGGCCTTGTAAAATTTAGTAAAGTCCTTAAAGTTTATTCTACTTGCCAGTAATACTTTTTCCTGTTTTCTAGCTTAGCACAACCACTAATATAATAAATTTAGATCACCGCCTAAAGCGTCGTTTAACAGGGGCAAAAGACTAGAATTCTAGGACTAACGTCCTAGAACCGCTCTTATTCAGTAAAGTTATTATTCTATTCAAGTATAGATCTAGGAACCAGAAGCTATGTTCCTGGAACTGACTAATCTATGAATCTAAGAAATTAGTAAGCAACAACAAAGGTTCATGGAACCACCAAAACCTGCAACATCACCGACACCTTATTATAACTCACATCATAGCAATAGCTAGAGAAAGGGCAGCAGTAAAGGTGAGCGATACCACAGCGGCGTCCAATAGCTGCGAGGGCAGTATAAGCATTAGCTTTTACCCAAGCACGAACATGATAGAAGTTTCATTGACTGGTACAGCAGTATATCAAATTTTGTTCATTTTCACACCGTAACAACCTAAACAAATGCCTGGACCGATACATCAAGATAACAGCCACCAGACATGGAGATTCTCGGGCCCTAAACGCTCTCCAAGACCTGTTCCTTGAATTCCCTCTCCACCTTTTGACCCTTGTCGTCGGTCGTTGACTCGCCGTGCAAGTTCAGAAGCGCACCGAGATCGAACTTGGGAGACTTGAGGAGCTTGACCTTGCGGATATGGACCTGTTCCTGAGTTAGTGTTGGCTAATCAAAAGTGATAAGTGATACCGACATGCTGAAGGGGATAGATTCCCTGGGTTGCCTTCTCAATCTCACGGCCAATGACCTCAGGAATAAGCTTTGTCGTGAGCTGGGCGAGAGAGCAGCTTGACGCCTCACGTTGCATGATCTCGGTCATCTTCTTCCTGATAGCGCGGATCTGGGAGGAGCGAGCGTATGTGGTTTTCTTGATCTGGTTAGGGCGTCTCTTGGTGAAGGCGATGGCGAATAGACGGAGAAGGTAGTCATCAGTCGTCTTCACGGTCACGTTGGCCTCGATGAGCGATTGCCATTTACGGACAAGAGACCGCAGCTTGTCGGTAGTGAAATCCAGACCGTGGAAGTTGGTCAGACAGTTCTTGCCCTGAATCTCATCGACGCGAAGCTTGACCTTGCGGAAAGCATGGTCTTCGTCGTTTTGGAGGTCGGCAAGGGAGACTTCGAAGATACGACCCTTCAAAGAGTCGTTCGCGTTCTTGAGACCACTAGTGCGGTTGACAAGTGTTTTTCCGACGCTTCGTTCGCAAGTCACGGTCAGCTAGCTTGCCCAATAGTAAAACGTTGGCTAATAATCGTGAACGGCGTCCAACTCACTCTCTGGTCTGGAAGGTGGAGGGGGCCTATTCCTGGTCAGCGAGACTGCGAAATGATAGAATTCAGGCCGCCTACCTTGACAGAGTACTCATCCTTCCTGGTGAAGGGATCAACGGTCCTCTTCTTGATACCCTTCTTGCCCTTGGACAAGCGCTTGTTCCTAACCGTTCATTAGCAGCCAGCCCAATTGTCTTCTGAATCCAGATGTCGTACTTTCCAACAGCCATGATTGCGACTCGGTCCTGTCTGTCAGTTGTCGAAGACAGAGGAGAAGTACACACCACACGATCTGGTGGAAGTGGTCGGGTCGGTTCGTGCTGCTTGCCGCGGTTTCGTCGAACAAGAAGTTGTGAAAGCGATCCCACAGAAAAGTTCCGTTAAGCGAGACTCTGGCCCTATAACTTTCTTATGTAATATGATACCCACAAAGCTGAAGAGATTTGATTGGCTCTAGCTGACAGAGTCACGTGTATCTGCTCTCCCCACTGTAACCTCCAGTCTCTTGTCAATTGGCCCACCTACTATGTAGGCCAAGGGTAATTCAATCAATCACCCGTGGCAATGTGCATGCTTTGCCTCTTAGCCTTGTGCCATAAATCCCACCTATTTTTACCTCAGTGTTGGTACGGCGATGGAGTATCAGCACATTTTAAGGACGTGAACTGGGGATCACGACTGTTGTCAAACTAAACCTGAGTGGGGCCGCGACTCTTCGATGAAAATTATCTACAGAGCATCTATAGAGTACTACGGAGCAGAGTTGCAGACATCGCATCTGCACTGTCAATACTGGGCGGGCGTTTGCCGTGATGCATAGCCTGCTGCTTCCATCTCTGGTATAGGCATTTGTCTACTAAAATCATAGTAAAAGTAGCAGCTTACGTACGTATTGACAGTAACCCTACCACCGATTTGGGTATTGACTGGGTACTGGTTATCGTAGTTCGATAACCCACCGCCCAACCAAATCCGTGATCTGCACAGTTTGCACGTTTTGCACCCCTTAATCGAGCTCGGATAGTTACCTGCTGGGAACTTCAACTAGACAGACCCTCATTACGTTGAAGAATTGTACCTTCCCAACGCATCTCAAGAATGGTGAGTCAGGTTATGCACTACAATACGCATTTGGACCCTAGTTTTAGGTGATCATTGTATCTGATACAACTTCTCAGGGTAAACGCAAGAAGTCAAGCCGCCAACCTCAACAGACAAGAAAGGTATACAAAGAGTGCCATACTCGAGTCGGCGCTGCAACTAATTCCAGGAAATAGAAAGAGCCTCTTCCTAGCACGTTTGCATGCCTTTTTTGTAATCACGAGAATTCAATTGTGGTGAAACTGGACAAAAAGTTAGGACTTGGGCATTTGTCCTGCAAAGTGTGCGGTCAACGCTTCCAAACAGGCATCAACTGTAAGCTTCTAGTTGTTTGAAGCCAGCACTCTGTGATACTGACTACTGTGGATATACAGACCTTTCGGCCGCCGTTGATGTGTACTCGGACTGGGTGGATGCTTGCGACGCAGTCGCCAAAGATACCGCCACTAAATATGAGGAAAGCAATGATGTTGCCATGCGCTCTAATAATCGTCCATATTCCCCAGACGGTCGAGGCGTCAATCTTACAGACCAAGTCGATCATTTTGACGAAGAATAATGGAATGATAACGGAGCGAATCAACAGTTTACAAGATGATTTTATGAACTCTCGCTCTATTCATGATATAATTTAAGAGCTCGACGTCTTGCTCTTACATTGCGTATCACCAGCCATAACCTTCGGTTGTCCTTCACTTGGGTGCAAGGCCGCACATTTAAGCAGGCCGCGAAACCGTTAGACGTTGTATCTCCTCCCTCCGCCGCCGCTGAGGGTAGGTCACTATAGGGTGTAGTAACGGTCACCGAAGTCGCCGAGGCCCGGAATTATATACCTGCAGCAACCGAAGTTTAGCGTGGTCTTCTTGAGGATACCAACAAGGATTCTTACTTCTTTTCATCCAAACCCTGGTCAATAAATGCAGTCACAACTCTAAGTTTGGGGAAGCGTTCAGCGAAATCTGTAACGCCCGAGGGGCTGGCGATGAGATTGAGGAAAAGAATGCGTTCCTCTGGTACGCCCTTGCCCTTCAAAATTTCAACGGCAAGAGTTGCGGATCCTCCTAGTTCACATCAGATCTATCACATGACGCACTGCGAAACCGTCCCGACTCACCTGTCGCAAACATAGGGTCAAGCAGAAGAACCCATCGATTAGAAATATCTGCTGGTAGCTTTTCGTAGAAAAGCTTCGGCATGCACGTCTCTTCATCTCTCTGGATCAGGATCTTGCCTATGCGCACAGATCGACAACAATCTCTCAATCCCTGTTCCATAGCCTCTCCTGCTCGCATGATAGAGACACCACATATTTTGCCTTCGAACTTGACACCCAGATAAGAACGGCCAACAGGGGTTTTGACGGCATGCTCAACGACTGGAAGATGATTGAGTCCTTCTTCCACTAGGAGGCGGATTATTCGGTTTGAGTAGAAAATGAAGTCAGCGCGACCGGTATTTTGATCTCTGATCATACTGCGAGACTGTTAACTAGGAAAATGCGGAAGGACATTCGCCTGAGAAAGCTGCTAACTTACGTCAAAAGCGCTATCAGCTGAGGAGTTTGAGGAAGCACATGTACATTTTCGTAAGATATGCTTTTGGATACTGTTGCAGTAGGCTTTTCTCTGTCTGAGCGATAAACTGGGCCGACTCCTTGAGCTGGGGAGGGGATATGCTCGGTTGTTCCACTCATGATTGGTATGGCAGCAAGCCCGTAACGTGCATGTGGGTAAAAATCGACAACTCTGATCGAAATGATTACAAACGACTGACCGCGGACAAATACTGGTAAAGCGAGGCAGCGAGGCAGGCTTAAGTAGAATGCTTCCCCGCCGCGATTTACTAGTACCTAGAATAGTAGTGGGACACGCGGGCTCCTCCGCTTCGGACTCCTTCGAATTGAACAATCTTCGAAACAAGCAGATAAGATACCAAATGGCTAGCACTCAGCAGAGATTAAGAAGTGCACCGAATCTTATCGCCTTCTGCCGATCTTGCCGTTATCGGCCTGCACTTTATAAGTACCCTACAGTAAGTAGTCTTGTTGCAGTCCGTAGCGCTTGCTCCTGAATAGAGGTTGACAGATGGTTTGCGAGTATTGTCACTTGACATGTTAGATAGACCATACGCCTGAGTATTTTATTTCTAGCGGGAATTGAGCGCTCTCCTCAGCGGTCATGATTCTCGTTGACATATGCCTAGGTGGGGCACATTGAGTTGCAGCAGCGGCAGAAGGCCTTCCAACGGCTTTGTCGTATCTACAGGGTTTATTTGGTACTTTGTACCAGACATGATACCAATAATACCTCGAGGCAATGGTACAGACGTAACTAGTTAGTAAGACTTAAAAGAGGTGTGCCGCATGCTTGGACCGGGACCAAAGTGCAAACTTCCTGAGGGTGGTCAGTGGTCACCATGTGGTTGATTATCGAGCCACTGCTGGCTAGTAGACTCCACAGTCTAGCTACGTAAATAGTGAATGGCCTATATTACTCCGTACTCCCATTAGTTTTGTGGCGCCGGAATAGTAGTAGCTTGCGGGAGGTACCTTAGACTTGAGCAAGTCACTACGTTGAACGGGTGGGAAGTTGGTACTTACCTTACTAAGACAGCCTCTCCGTCAGTGAGCATCCCCAGATGCGGTCACAGTTCATGGCCAACCTTCGGGCCTGCATATCTAGGTCATTTCAGCTTTCAATACCTCTGTTGCTTGGTAACCAAATAAAGAAGCTGGAATGTCTTCATTTACGACCTCATTCAGATGACCCAGCTACCCAATCCTTGAGCAACAGACTACTTACCTACCTACCTACTTAATCATGCCTCGAGATAAAAAGCGACCGGTGACGTATGGGAAATCTCCTTTAAACAGGCTTCAGCCCCATGCGCCTTTCTCACGCAAACCCATCAGACCATTGACCACCAGCACCCCCCCTGATGACAAGCTGGCGGCTGCGATAGCCCCTTCGCCCAAGTCCTCTGTCCGATCGCTGCATCCTTCCTGCGCGCCGGAGAGTCCGGGTGAGTGTCCGATACCAGTTCCGATACCAGTAACCATGTGAGTGTTCTTATTGACTGGTCTAGCCGGCTCGTTTCCCAGGCAGCTCGAGAATGAGGGCGAGCGCAGCAGTATGCGAACAAAGCGCAGGAGGTTGCTACGCGAAGAGCCCTCGACAGACCATACACGGAGTCAATTGAAATCGTTTGAGAATACGAGCCCAGAAAGTGACTCATGCCGCAACCAAAACCTTACAAGCATCGATACCTTCCACGATGGTCAGAACCGGAAATCCAGTTGCACTCCCCGGTCGCCGCGCTCAGATGTCTCTTCTGAGAACGAGTCGAAGTCGGCTCTCCGATCTCCTTCGGATTACTGGCGCTCTGCCCGCCGGCAGAAACCTACGTCGCTATTACAAAACAACAACCGTATAGTCAAAGCAGATTCAAACTCTACGGCTAAGAAGGACCACGTGGTGCCTTTGCGGAGAAGATTGGTTGATCTGTTGGGCACAAAACGCGAAGGCGATAATCTCCGTCATAGAACATCTGATGGAACGCCAGGATCAGCCCCCGTCTCTAACAGTCCTGACGTTGATGGCTTGCAGTCAGATTTGGAAGGTCAATTGTGTCCGAGAGTCAAACCCCAGTCAGGGCTGCGCAGCTATGATCGCAATCGAGGGGACTCTAGCGCTTCTATAGCCCCCATGTTGCGTTCTTCAGGAGTCACATATTCGCGGCAGCGTTCTTTTTTGAATGACCCAGATAGCTTTATCGGCTCTGAACCACACGGTATGAGAAAGCCCCCACAATCTGAGACAGGAAAGGCGCCTCATCCCATAGGATTTTCAGGCCTACCATCCGGAGAAGAGGATGCCGATAATGGCAAGCCCGTGCGTAGTATCCATGAACTGCGGCAGGCCGGCGACAATGCTCGATTTCGAGAAGTTGTCGATTCCATGTTCGAAGACTTCGAAAGTCCACATCTATCACAGTCAGAAAGATGTTGTGGGCTCGCCGAGCTATGTGCAAAGCTCCTGAACCCTCAGTTCGCCCATCGTTTCTCTGAGCATGGCTTTGACGATCGTTTGGTGGACTGCACACCGAACACTTTGGATATAGTATCGGCCTTTCTTACGCTCAGTGCTTACAAACTCATATTATGTGGCGGCCATGCATCTCGGCCTTTTTTCGAGTCCTCTTGGGCGAGAATCCTCGAAATTGCTCCTCCACTGCTGGACGTGGAGGACGATTTCATCGCTCTGGTACGGGACCCTTCAATTGGTCTTTCGAAGACAGCGCAGGCATCCGTGAGAAGTCTTCGCTCTCATCTGCCTTCCCTTGTCGGCTACAAACCGCCGTGTTTGCCGCCCCAATTACTGACACTCGAGTGTATGAAATCCTCCCTAATAGCTCTTCGGGAAAGTGGTCACACCGTCCACCCTATACCTTTGCCTATACTGCGAAAACTAGTCACTTTGACGGAATTGTTCGTCCCCGGTGATTTGAACAATTCATCACCGGCAGACCATTTCCGCTTTCTGGAATTGGTTTTCTCGATTCTTGAGAACTACTCAATAATATCAGAATCTTTTGATTACGATCATGCTCAATGTTTTAAACGCCTTTCCCAGCTACATGGACTTTTAACATTGGGTCATCTTGACTCAAGTCGTCAAATGTTGTTGTCTTACATTCGCGCGATCCTGAATATTACGAACAAGGAGCCGGCTCTTTGCGACAGTTTTGCGGTTCCAGCTATCGTCTGTAATCTCGCTAGTATCGTGATCAAAGATCTCCGTGATATGTCCGGAGATTCTATCGACAAGGAGAGCAGCTTGTTGGATGAGATTATCCTGGCTTTGGGCGCTCTCATCAACTTATCGGAGAACACCGAACGATCGAGAGATATACTCACGGATTCCGACAGCCATGCGGCGACTTTGCTTCATCAGCTGCTGGAGCAGTTTTTTGCGAGGGTTACTTCAATAGATCAGGTAAGGCAGAACAAGTGACGCTTTTGATATTCCCTAACATCTATAGGCCAATTCCGTGCCTGAAGTGCACCGGAATGTTGTGGCAGGATACCTGTCTATATTCTTGTTGACGATTTGTCTGGATAAAGGAGCTCGTCTGATCGTAAAGAACTTCACGAGCGGACATGGTCTAGAGCTCATTTTGTCGACCGCCGAAAAGTTTTTGCAGTATCATAGAAAGGTTGAAAAGAATACTCAACTCTTCGAGACGCGGGAGCAGCGAGAGTCGAGGCTCACAACACGCTTGGAGCATATCATCAGTCAAATACGTTCACTGGATGAGCATGCTGCTACAGCCGTAATTATGCCCTGAATTTACTTCTACAACAGAATTTAGTTGTGTTACTCATGCATCCAACTTCTGTTACCGGGCGCTGTTTACCAGATACTCGTGATTATCTACAAACAGTCTCTCTTATTAGCTCTCACTTCAGACATCGTTTCCTGGCAGTACAACTCCAGATTTGGAGACAGAAGACACGGCCGATAATAATATTGTTCCCTGTCGTTGTAGGAGATCTTCCGTAAAAGTTACTTCATGGCCTCTTAGACTCTAGAATGGATTTGAGTGAATCTTAATGAAGGGAGTGTCTTGTTGATGCGTGTTTGATACCGAGTTCCGAAGGTGTGGATGAAGCCTTCTCATCCTGGGACAGCCACAATGTACCGTAGTACTGTAGGCATGTAAAGATCCGTTTGATGTGTTTGCGACCGGATGCGACTTGCTGTCAGCTCTAAGCTGTTCCAGTGTTCGCCACATCAACTGAGTCATCCATCCCCGAGACTGTACCGCTTCCGTTAAAGGCAGATCTCTACGCTCTGACGTCGTTCCCAATCGTCTGGACTTCTCAGCCTCATAGCGGTTAGCACCCAACCTATTCGCCGCCGCTCTGGCTAGTATTGCTAGGCAATCCCGCAAGCCCCAAAGAATCGTCTGTGTCATTATTGTTACTCAAGGCTGCAAAAATGCCCAGTGCGCCAAAACAACGGAAGATAGCTATTGTCGGCAGTCGCTCCGTGGGTATGTCTGCGCTCTCAATCTTTCTCCCTTTCTCCACTGACATTGACTAGGGAAATCTTCGCTTACTGTTCGATTTGTTGAGCATCATTTTGTGGAGAGTTACTATCCGACAATCGAGAACACGTTCAGTCGAATTATCAAGTATAACGGGCAAGATTATGCAACAGAGATAGTCGATACAGCCGGACAGGTGAGGATCACAGCAGGATCACAATTATTCAAGACATTAACATCACACATCAGGATGAGTACAGCATCTTGAATTCTAAACACTTTATTGGAATCCATGGATACATTATCGCCTACTCGGTGGCGTCGCGCCAATCCTTCGACATGGTAAGGGTCATCAGAGACAAAATACTAAATCATCTTGTAAGTATCTCACATGTGCAACTCGGCCCTTCTCATCCAGCTAAACACGCCAGGGTGCGGACGATGTTCCCCTAGTCATCGTGGGAAATAAGAGTGACCTCAAACCCGAGCAACGTCAAGTAGCCTCGGACGAGGGTCGACAATTAGGAGAAGAATTCCACTGTGCTTTCACAGAGGCTAGTGCTCGTTTTGACTACAATGTTGCCAAAGCTTTCGACTTAATGATTGGAGAGATCGAAAAATCACAGAATCCATCACAACCCACTGGAGGTAATAAATGTGCTTTGATGTGACACACAGTCTGCTTGACTAATAGCATGATTGTTGTTTTTTTATCCTTTTCTGTTTCTCTCTTTTCTTCTATTCGAGTTCCTTCCTTGCCCGACGGGTATTATCTGCCCTTCTCTTGTCTTCACCAACCATTCTCGGCGCTAGCTCGCCAACACTACCATTAGTGGTGTAATAAAGACGTTATATATCACGAGAGTCTAGACCTCGATGACGTTTCGTGGTTTGCAGCACACCGGCCCATCAATAGCTACCTAGGTATCCATCGAGAAAGGGTTGCGTATCGAGTATAGGCCGGAGAATTAGCCAATCTAATGATGTCGGATCGATTTGTATTTATTACCTGCACGAAAATTTGCACAGTAGAAGTGTGCGCTGAAGTAAACTGGCGCTGCAATCAGACTCATGATCAATGAAAATCGTTCGTGATCTTGAACTGCATCCAGCGCTTCGGACATGATTCCATGACTAATCCAGGCTAACGTTAAATGGACTAGCTCATAATCTGAGTCGGGCTGGACGGAGCTGTGGACGGCCCCCGACGGGTGCCCTAGGCTAGCAAGGCTAAGTAGTGAGTCAGTAAGGTAAGTAATAGAAGTTGGTCAAATTTCGTGCCCCTCATAACCCCGCCCTGGCTGAAGTTGTTTTCCAACCGTCAACAACAAATACCTTTAAAGAACTTGCGCTCCCTTTTCATTCGCTCAATTCATTTCACAAGAAAGACACTTGAAAATGCTCGACCTTGCCGATTTCATCACCGACCGTGGTGGAGATCCGAACAAAATCAAAGAAAGCCAGAGGAGACGGTATGCTCCTGAGGCTGCGGTTGACGAAGTCATTTCCTTATACGAAGAAGCTCGTCGGGGTATGTCTGGCCGCTATTTGCTCCGAGTGAGATGAGTCAAGCACAAGCTGATTCCCGGTACTGCTATAGCACGCTATGAAGTTTCTCAGATTAACTCGCAGCTCAATGGCCTCCTTAAGGAGATTGGCAAAAGGAAAAAGGTGGGTTTCCATCGCCGAGTCTGCGAATTGCAGTCAGATTTGAAGCCTTCTGACTGACATCCGGGAACTAGAACAAAGAAGACGCAAGTAGCCTCCTGGAGGAGAAGGCAGCACTGGAGAGTCGGCGAAAGGAGGCAGATGAGAATGCTTTGCAAAAAGAAAATCTCAGGGACAGAAAAATCAGGACCATTGGTAACTACGTTCACGACTCGGTCCCTGTGAGCAACAATGAGGTCAGTGACATCTCCTTGGAGGGTTCACTGCTATGCTGATATTGTAATTGTCATATAGGATGACAATGCTATCGTCAGAACATGGTCCCCAGAGAATTTTGTTGCCGAAAAGCCAAATTGTCTGTCGCACCATGAAGTCCTCACACGGCTCGACGGCTATGACCCTGAACGTGGAGTTAAGGTTGTTGGTCACCGTGGGTATTGTCTGACTGGTTACGGTCTTTTCTTGAACCTCGCGCTTGTGAATTATGGGTTGGAATTCCTCTGGGGACGTGGGTACAAACCGAACCAACCCCCGCACTTTATGCTCAAGGACATGATGGCAAAAACTGCCCAGCTTGAGCAATTCGATGAGGAGCTCTATAAGGTCACGGAGGATGAGGACAAAGCCACGGACAAGTACTTGATTGCGACTTCCGAGCAACCCTTGTCGGCTTTGCATGATAGTGAATGGCTCCAGGACAAAGATCTGCCAATCAAGTGAGACAATGTGCGAAATTCCATTATTCAGAAGCTTACTAGTTCTCAGATATGCTGGATATAGCACGTGCTATCGCAAGGAAGCCGGTTCCCATGGAAAGGATGCCTGGGGTATCTTCCGTGTTCATCAGTTTGAGAAGGTTAGATACAGCTTTTCACCTATTTTGAGGTGTCTTTTAAGAGCTCACACAGTCTTAGATCGAGCAATTCGTCCTCACAAAACCCGAGGACTCTTGGAAGGCTTTTGATGAAATGATCGCGACGTCCGAGGAGTTTTATAAATCCCTCGGACTTCCCTACCAGATCGTTTCCATAGTCTCGGGTGCATTAAACAACGCTGCAGCGAAGAAGTTTGACCTCGAAGCCTGGTTTCCTTTCCAGCAGGAATATAAGGAGCTAGTATCTTGCTCCAATTGTATCGACTACCAGGCACGAGCACTCGGAATCCGCTATGGTCCCAAAAAGGCGACAGACGCGAAGAAGTCCTATGTCCATGCACTGAACGCTACACTCTGTGCTACCGAGAGGACGCTCTGTTGTATACTTGAGAATTACCAAACAGATGATGTACGAGTCCATTCTTTGCCATTGCGGTTTGTACTAACAATGTGTAGGGGTTCATTGTCCCTGAGCCTTTGAGGAAGTATATACCTGGCTCTCCGGAGTTCCTTCCTTACACCAAAGAACTACCGAAGGACAGCACTTCCACGAAAACTCGGACCAAGCCTGCCGCAAAGCCAGCGAGTGGAAACGACGAAGCTCAGAAGAAGTTACAGGGCTTACAGCTCTAGCCCGGGTGTTCCAGCCCTTATGCCATTTCTACCGTCACCGAACCGCTGTTCTTATGGGCAGCTCCTTGTCGCGGGCTATTGAGTCTCGGAGAATAACGTGTTGCATTCTTTCAATTGAATAGAGACTATGTGTCAGATAAAAATACAATACTGCCCGTCACAATGCATTTGAGCTCGGACATTACCATTCATATTATTGTCGTTCAATCCCGCAGACTCCGAGAAAAACGGGAGTCTTGGCGGCCAATTGATCTAGAGTCAACTTCGAATAATCAAAGATCTAGTCGTTTGCACAGATCACCCGAGTGCCTGCCCACCACTCACGGTAGCTTGAAGCCTCTGGAGCTCGTGACAATCGTCGGATTAGATAAGAAAGGGCAGCCCCACCTTTGCCCCTCCATTGCCATTCCTTCAACTCCGAGCCCGGAGCTGGTTTTAATGAGGAATTCTTGGCTCGAGCTACTGGGCGATGAGGAACAGCGCAATGCAATTGTACCGATATGTTTTTTATGCACAGTAGTGAAGTTGGTTCTAAGACCTCACAACTTTTTTCCAAGATGATGATACGGAACAAGTAGGAAGGAGTAGGTTGGCGGTTCATTCACCTGTCATTTGTCATTGGAACACCTAAATCGGAGCGAAGTTACGATGACTCAATTTCACTGGCACCCTCCCGTAGCTGCGGCGAAGCGGACTGCTTATTAAATTTTTCTTATAAGAGGACCTGGGGCGCCGGGCCGTTCACATCTATGATTCAGAGTCCGCCCTTTATCTCGCACATTCAAGTACCTAGAGAGTTTCTAGTGAAAGCTGCAAGTTGGATTAGCCCGTGAGTATCTGACCTAAGATTGTTTCCCCACTTCTCGTTGCTACCTATCTTCAATAATGTCTAATTATATCAGTCTGTAGCACCGTAGACCTCAAAAAAACAGTTATTCCGGAATCGGTCCAGCGTCATTACATCTACCACCATGGCCGCATCTGCAAGAGATATCAAGTCCACTAATGATGCGACGAACCTCAGTATCTCGCAGACTCAAAGCTTTTCCACTTCGCCAAACGCATCGTTTCAATCCGCCCCCTCTAGCCATAGTGGCTCGGCCTTTGCAACGCGCACCCTGCCTCTTGTCAACGCGAAGCACCTGAAGCCATTTGCTACCGAGGATATCAAGGTCCTTCTCCTAGAGAACGTAAATCAAACGGGCCGTGAGATTCTCAGCAAACAAGGCTACCAGGTAGAGTTCCTTAAGTCATCGCTTCCTGAAGATCAACTTATAGAGAAGATTCGGTGAGTGTACGATTGAGGCCAGGCCAGACGTTTCTTGTTGCTAATTCTATAGCGACGTTCATGTTATCGGCATCCGCTCTAAAACAAAGTTGACCGAGCGTGTGTTGAAGGAAGCCCGCAATCTCATAGTAATCGGTTGTTTCTGCATTGGGACAAACCAGGTCGACCTGCAATATGCAGCTGAGCACGGCATTGCAGTTTTCAACTCTCCCTTCAGCAACTCTCGGAGCGTAGCCGAACTTGTCATTTGTGAGATAATTGCTCTTGCTCGTCAGCTTGGCGATCGGTCCAATGAAATGCACACCGGCACTTGGAACAAAGTGAGTAATAAATGCTGGGAAATTCGTGGGAAAACGCTAGGTATCCATCCTTCTTCACCCCCGCGCCTCGGACATCGCAGGCCTCAACCCTTCCTTGGCGCATCAATTGACTTGAACACAGGAATCATCGGGTACGGGCACATTGGCTCCCAGCTCTCGGTTTTGGCAGAGGCAATGGGTTTGTCGGTCGTTTTCTATGACGTGGTAAACCTTATGGAATTGGGTACCGCTCGCCAAGTTTCGACCCTGGAAGACTTGTTGTCCCAGGCGGATTTCGTTACTTGTCATGTACCTGAACTCCCCGAGACAAAGAACATGATTGGGCAAAAACAGCTGGAGTTCATGAAAGATGGCAGCTACTTGATTAATGCCAGTCGAGGAACCGTCGTTGACATACCCGCCTTGATACACGCTATGCGCTCCGGCAAGATTGCAGGTGCTGCTTTGGATGTTTATCCAAATGAGCCGGCTGGCAATGGCGACTACTTCAACAACGATCTTAATCAGTGGGGAACGGACCTTCGTGCCCTCAAAAACCTGATCTTAACACCACACATTGGCGGTAGTACCGAGGAGGCGCAGCGTGCGATTGGTGTTGAGGTCGCGGACGCTTTGGTCAGATACGTCAATGAGGGCACAACACTGGGTGCTGTTAACCTTCCAGAGGTCACGCTCCGCTCCCTGACGATGGATGAACCGGATCACGCCCGGGTACGCAATACCTTGCTCATTACCTTCTGCTTCCGTATGTTAACCATGGCTATAGGTCATTTATATTCACCATAACGTCCCGGGTGTTCTGCGTAAAGGTAAGACAGAAAATAATGAATTTTTGAGCTAAGGGACCTGGCTGATTGTCATAGTCAATGAGATCCTCGGTGACCACAACGTCGACAAGCAAATGACAGATAGCAGAGGTGATGTTAGTTTCTCTTTCAGAATTCCTATATAAGCACTGTAATAACCATATATAGGTTGCATACTTAATGGCTGATATCAGCAACGTCGACAACACAACGATCAAGGACCTGTACGAAAGACTTGAGAGCCTTTCATGTAAGGACGCCTTCACATTTAACGAGACCGAAGTTGTTGACTGACCGTGAAATTTCTTTTTAGCCCGAATCATGACAAGAATACTGTACTAAAAAAACTCATGAAGCTCATCGGGCTCGGTTGCATCAATCATTCCACATAGATTAGAGCACATATATCCTTCGTTCCAGCTATAGGAAATCGGGGCGAAGCGGGAGTTATTATGGGTTGGTTCTGGTGGCAGCAGTTCTTCAACGACACCTGTCTACCAACCGTTTTCTTTATTCTGATTTCCAAGGCGCTAAAAGCCGTGGATTTTGCCAATCGCGTTTCCAAAATGTCACCAACCTGCTAGGCCAAAAAGCTTCGTGTTTTCCCACATATCACCTTCGTTTCGTTTCTCGAATATTGTAGCTTTTGTATACGCCGAATAGTAACAAGCATGAGACCTGTTGCCAAAAAGCAAAAGCATACTCCGGCGCCTTATAACGGCCACAAAAAAGAAGAGAACCCATTGACCGATGCGTAGCGGTTTAAAATAATGCTGGTCTCAGCGGCGATACGAATGCCTGTCAATTCGATCCCTAGGTGCAGGACTCTGACTTCGTCTCCTGGTCGAGTTTCCCCGCGTATAATCTAGCTTACTTGCTGGATGGGGCCTGTCATGATAAGAGCCTCGCCAGTCGGCATTCATGTGCCCATCTCTTTCGCGGGCTCGATCACTTCCGCCGTAACTGGGGACATATGAGTCAACATTAGCATCAGGGCCTGCATAGCGATTATATGTCCAATCTCGTCCTTCCCTATCAAGGTGACTTGCTGCCCAGTTTTGATGAGTTGTGGCGGGGGGCTTGGGGGGCAGTCCCCCCTCTCTATGCCGAGAAGGAAGATTCTGATTAGTATCGTCATTGTTCTTTCGTTGCCAGGCCTGCTGAGATTCACTATTCCAGACATCACGTCGCTGGTTCCCTTGCATGCCATTGACAGTCGCTTTCCCCCCGCGAGCAACGCTTGGAATTCGAGAATTTCTGGTTTCCGCGCCAGTCTTGTTCCCCGAATTGGTCGACCATCCTCCATTTCGACCCATGCCAACCGAGCCTCCGGCTGGTGCTGGGGGCATGGCGGCCCGCTGCCCACGGAATCTTCGTCTATCAAGTTCATGAGAATCTTCGAAACTCGGAAGGTCACCCGGCCGAGCCGGAAGCGGCGGTGTCGAGAAGTAAGGGTGCTTTAGCGCATCAATAGCATTTACTCTTTTTCGCCAATCGAGCTTCAGGAGCTCAGTCAGCAAGGAAATAGCAACAGGACTTTGACTGTGCGGTGTTAGAACTACAGGAGGCACGGCAGCGAATTGTACGATGACGAGACAACGATGACGGGTCGACTTACTTCCTGAATGTTTCTGCAAGATTCCCCGGTCTGTTGCCGAAGCTTTTTACTCCTTCACAGCCCGGGAGAGAATTCCATCCCGGCATATTCTCCTCCGTGGGCGTACCAACAAGGCTGAATATGAGCTGGGCTTGGTTGAGGTCACTGTTGCCAGCAAGAATGGGTTTTCCTTTGAACATCTCGCCGAAGACACACCTGAGCAGTTAGGAAGATGCAGACTTCTCGGCAATTAGAACCAGCATGAGACTTACCCAACGCCCCACATATCAATCGCCGAAGTATAGCGCCGAAGCTGTAGTAATAGTTCCGGTGGACGGTACCACCGAGTGACAACGAGAGTAGTGTAATCCCTTCTCGCTTCTCCTCCTCCTTTTCCGGGTTGGGGAGGTGATTCATCGAACGGCCGCGCCAGTCCAAAATCAGCGATTTGTAGAACGCCCTGGTTGCTTATGAGTAGATTGGCAGCTGCTTCATGGTCAGTAAGTAAGTCTCTGCTTATGGGTAGCGATACAAGCCTTTCATGTCGCGGTGTAAAATGCAGTTCTGTGTTTCATTAGAAAACTTGCTTGTCTCCTCCCAGGTAGGTGGCATACCCCGTGTAAATATTTCAGTCCCTCGAGAAGCTGCACCATATAACATTTTATTTGGGCCTCAGTGAACTGAACTGCTGGATTCTCCAGGAGTCCTGAAAGATCGTGCTCCATATAAGGGAAGACCATGTACATGCTGGCCTTCTTACGACCTTCGCCTTGTCGACTGTTAGATTGGTCGCACAGTTTTCATAGTGAAAGTTCATGCACCTTTGCTCCGCTCCACTGCCATCTCCCTTAGGCGCATAATGTTGACATGGGACAACATTTTCAGAAGCTTGATCTCTCGCAAGGCGGTGATGGGGAACTTTTGTCGTTAGATGCCTTTATATCTCGACAAGTAATCAGGTCAAGCTCACCCCATCCCGCTCATTGTGCATGAGTATCTTCTTCAGAGCGACAATAGAGCCATCTTTTTTTGACCTCGCCCGGTAGACCTCTCTGGTGGAATGCCGCAGGGTTAACCATGTTCAGGACGAGCCGTGATGATGCATACCCAAATGTACCTTCACCCAGTTTACCTAAGAATTCAAAGTCACGGATCCCGGTACAACCAGTAAACCTTGTGCCACCACCGCCGTCTCGTTCAAGTGACGCTATACCCATTTTTCATCAATTTGCTCCTCGCATTCGCGCTGAAAGGCTCGTTTCGAAGTGCTGGCGGAGGATCAATATAGCGTAGAGTAATATTCGAATACTTTGAAGGGTGTTTGTCAATTCTTTTCCATTTCCGAAGAGCGACGCGATGTAGACTATGTCCACCCAGGTGACGAAAGAAGGTCAAATTCCACGCTAGTACTGAAAGTTAGTATGAGTGGAACGAGCAAATGACTTTAGCAACAACACGCGTATGCATACCTGGTCTTAGAAGAAGCTGAGAGTAGCGGTTCATAACATTGTTTTAACCGCGTTTGCTCCGTAGGATGTTGCGTCGCATCTGACGAAGTTATCACGTGACATATACGGACAGTGGTCCCGAGTCGACCGACCAGGACTCCGTACAACCTCACGTCAATTCCGCTTCGGACTTCTTTGGCGTTATTGAAGCCTACAAACTGACCCAGGTGAGCGTTTTTAAGTGAGGAATCCAACTTTGCTCGACTATCTCTAAATTGACCAGATATGGCGGCAAATCATCCAATTCACGTTCACCCTGCTCGTCCGTTCTACCGCTTCACGGCGACTGCCCTTGGCGCCAGCATGTGGTTCTTCGTACGTTCCAACTTTCGCCATACTTCAATCAAATGAATAGTCACTGATGATTCTCGGAATGGATAGTTGATGTACCGAGCTAAGAAGGATGGACCTGCTCTACTTGGTTGGAAGCATCCGTGGGATCATTGAACAAATAGCGGAATGGGGCAGATGATGTCTTCTCAATTAGATGGATACCACACGGTAGACTTCCGCATTAGCTTGTATTCATATGTATGATTCTATCGTTTGCTTGTCTTTTGTCTATCTACTGTAACCAAGAGTTGCCGTAGACATGATGAACATGAGTGTGACGGTAGTGAATATGCTTAATGTATCAAGACTTCACGTCATGTCCTCAAGCAGCACTTTGTGCTGGCGGCGCCGTTTTTGGTGGCTCGGCCGTAGAAGTAATTTGAGGCGGCCGATCGCGCGAGCTAGCTGAGGGAATAGCTTCCGTTCAGACAGCCAAGCGAACACGAAAGTTCCAAGCGCAAGCCCAAGAAGCCATGCAGCAAATGTTCTAGATATGAAAGTCAATTGCATCACTTGCCTTACCCATGCTGATGGCGTGAAGAGCATGTAGGCTGAGAAGACCAGGTCAACGATGATGACTGCAAGGAATGGCTCTGGAAGTTTGTCAGCTGTTATCAATCAACAAGCATGCATTTAGTTCAGGAAGTGTCGCCTACTGTTTGATTTCATCGGTTTCCGGAATGGCGGCCCAACACTTAGGATGACACTGGCTAGTATGTACTGAAAACTGGAGATCAGGAACAAAACAGTGTTTTCTGAGTTCTCGATATTATCGTCTCCAAGATCGACGTTGGGGGGCTTGAACCTGCCAATGCGTAAGAGTGACAGCCAAACATATTATTGGGGTGCGCGAAATTACCAAGTTTGAGACTGCACCGATTTGTAGGCCACGAACTGAACTAATACAGATATTATGATCTGTCCTAGTAATGGCGTCAAAACCTTTCGGGACACAAGGTCTGCAGTTGGCCGTTTTCGAGAAAGGACTGGATAAGGAGCGGTCCACCCCACTTTAAAGAAGTGACTATGAGCTTCGTGTCTTCGAATTTATGGGGGAATGATATTGGTCTTTGATCTTACTGAAAATTGCGATTGGCAATATAAGTGCAAGGTCAATGAACAAGAACTGTACGCCCAATGGTTAGCGATGCTTCCGGTGTAATGAGGGTGGCGATCATGAATACCTGGAAATCCCCAAGATTAGAAGCAGTGGTATACAAGAAGCTGACTGTCGCAAATTGTATTGCTGAGTACAAGCTCATATACTTGAAGCAGCAGAAGCTTGTTACCAAAGAACTCCGACCTTCCCTATTCTTGAATGAGCTTATCGACCCACGAAAAGTTGCTAGGGCCTCAAACCTTATCAACGTTGGTACGCAAGAAACATCAAACTGGCGGCTGGTGAATGGAGCGGCCACAGAGGCTTCGGCTTCGGATAAGGAGATTCCAACATCCGCAGCTTTCAGTGCGCCACAGTCATTGGCACCATCGCCGCAGAAGCCACAGCAGTAATCGAGCGATTGTAGCTTCTCGACAAGTTCATGCTTTTCATCTGGAGACATTCTCGCGAACACATTTCCGCGGACAAGCATCTATAATGGCTTGTCAGCTATGTCTTCAAGCAACAGACATGCCATGGCAGCTTCCAATACACATCTGTTTGAGCATTTATACCCTTTTCACAACTGTTTCACTCTCGTAATCCAGAATCCACCTAAAGATTTCACCGCTGATTGCAAGCGAGTATTTGTTCGCATTGCAGGCGTTTCCGGGGATGGACAAGTCGACGGCGTTTGGATTCAACGTAGGCTGTTTGTAAACAGTCAGTGGTTTGAGTGCGATTCATCTGGGTCCTCATCGAAAACATATACCATGAGTGTTTCTGGATTCAGCTCAAGGGCTGGATTATCGACACTTTCCCAACATAAAGATGCCTTGTAGCCGTGGGGATGACCTGTTTATTGTTAGTCACGACTAAAACCAAGGCGGCAGAAACTGACCCTCTATTAAACGGGGTATGAAGCACTGCTCTTCCTGGTTTATGATACCACACTCCCTAGCAACGCTCACTGCAGTAAGTATGTTGTCGCCCGTACACATGATGTTCCGTATGTTCGCCTGGTTCAGCTCGGTAATAGTTTTCGCAGATGTCGGTTTCAGCTTGTTCTCGAAAATTATGAAACCGATGAACTGAAGCCTAGATTCTGCATCTGGGCGTGCCATTTTTTGAATCTTCATCCAACTCAGCCTTGGCTCATACCTTGCAGCGCACGCTATGACACGATAACCACTGTGTGTATACTGGCTGAGTGTCTCTTCGAAGTCCGCGGGTACTGTTTAGTTTTGTTAGTCGTGGCGTATTGTAACATGGGATCCATTTGAGCAAACTGACAGCTTTCGGGCAGACAAATATCTTTCACACTTTCTGGGGCGCCCTTTACAAAGATGCTGGCACCACTATCCCCAAATTGTCTTACAACCACACTTGCGCGACGAAGTTGTGAAACGAATTCGAAACTGCGCAAGATACCGAGCTCCACAGATCCCTGAATTTGGCAACGGTTAGTGATGCAAAACATGACAGGATTTGTATATTTTTGAATTGAGTTGGGACGAACTCACAATCCCTATATTAGAGCTGTTGCCCTCCGGGGACGACGTGGGACTGGGAGGGCGGGCAACCGACGGGACGATTGTTTCGTTTTCCAAGTTTTGATGCTCAGATGCCTGGCCTCCACCCTCCTCAAAGGACCATTCAGTAAACTGAAACATCTTCACGTCCAACGGGTCACCCAGAAGCTCTTCATCTATCACTCGAAGAGAGTGGCATGTTGCCATTATCCGAATAATAGTCTGCAACTTCCCTGAATCTTCTGACAGAATGGATTCCGACCCTCTCGATGATGCATCCGGTAGAAGTCCAGAAAGTCTAAACACATCAGCTAGGATTTATAAAATCGGTAGAGGGGATCTAACCTTCTGTTTTGAGTTGTGACTCGTACGCCAAGGACATCTAAGCCATCCTCGGTGAGGGTTCCAGTTTTGTCAAAGCAGATCACATCAAGCTTGCCGCCCACATTAACTCTAGGAGGACTGTCAGTGCATGATTCTCGGACCGGAAATTCAATCTGACCTCTGAGGGCTGATGCAAAAGATTCTGCTGCTCTTCAAACGCGATAGGGCAAAATTGGTCCCGATCGTTAGTGTGGCCGGCAGCGCCGGAGGCACAACAATTGTGATCAAATCAAGAGCTCTGATGATGATCAAACCCCATGAGAGCTATGACAGGTGAGCCAGACATATCGGCAAATAGTAGCAGATTGACTTACGCCGAGCCGCACGAAATTGACGAATGATGCTATGAAGCCTAGAAGAGCTATTATGCCCATGACAGATATATAACGAAACGAGTCACGGTAAAATTTAAAGCCTGAAGGCTTGGGAAAAAGCATTGAACGAATGAGACCCCCTTTCGTAGTTAGAAAACCTGTTCTCATAACGATCGCTAGCGCAATAGCCTCATCATCCTCGACGCCCTGCGGCCGTCGAGCCCTAATGATCTTAGTGCCGTTGAATAGAAAGTGCTTGGCGACATCAGGGTGGACAGAGGGGGCACTGAGGTTCAAATGGTCGAGAGCGTCGTCCGTCAGCGGAGTCTTCGAGACAGGGACCGATTCTCCTGGTTTTCTTCGTCAGCTTCCATAGCCTCAAGTTTGAGCACTGATCGCACACCTGTAAGCATGCTCTCGTTGACGATGCAGTCTCCAGACAGTAGAATACAATCACAAGGAACCTGGGTCAATGATGGATCAGAAAATTCGAATACATCCCCAGGGACAAGCTCCTGGGATGTGACAGATCTCCCTAAGTGCTATTAGTACTACCGGGCCATAGGTTTTGCAATCGCACTTACAAAAACCATTTCTCAGAACACGAATATCACAGTCAAAGAGAGACATCTCTTTTAGGCGGCTTGTGGTCTGATGACGTTAGAATTAATGCGCCAAAATGAAGTATTCTGAATTCTAAAACCCACTGTCGTAGTCTCAATAACTGTAGTTCCTATGCTGAAGACTGAGATGAGGAAAATGCAAGCTGCGTAGTAGTAGTACGTGTCAAGAGACCAAAGTATCAAACTAGCGAGCTGGAATATGTAAAACGGATGGAAGGCCTTTCTGCTATGAGCACATACCGTAAACAGTAGCTAGAACGCAGGACTTACTTCATCAGTTAGCAGCTGGAATAGCGGTTTCTGTTGGATGTTTATGGCATTTCTGCCAAAAATCTGTTCCCGGCTGTCACGATCGTCCGCATTAAGCCCTAACCTCATTGATCTTGCACTTGTCCATGACGGGTCTTTCCAGCCACTGATCAAGAGGAACTTGTCCTCCAGGGGATGGTAAAAGAAACGCAGATACCTATAATCAAGATATCGCAGTTTCTCGACGAGGGGATCGTTATCTTCATCGTATCTGTAACGATAAGAATCCGCAAAGACCGTAGATAGAGGCCTATCATAATCCTGTTCGCAGATATCGCATATACTTATTTGCTTCCATTGGTCCTTTGTCTCGATTAGCCGATGGCGAGGCAAGTAAGATACGGCACTCTTACCTCAACCACCACCCATTCACATTTAGCTAGAGGCGAACGCTTTCCCAGGAGACGTATCCTCCACCTTGGAAGCCACCGAAGAAGAAGATATGAGAATCCTAATGTCAAAACGCATAAAAGATAGTACAAGACGGCCCCCGTGGTCGCAGTGGTGAAGCCGCTGATCACGATGGTTGAGTCCTCCGCAGCAATATGAATTTCTTGCTTGACTCGATCTCCGTCTCTCGTTCCTTCATCCACAGACAATGACCGCCGTGGGAGAAGTGGATCTTCAACGGAGCCTCGGTGGTACGAAGGCAACCTTGACCTGAAGGAGAACTTGCCGGATTCGTTTGTGTCGTCGACCTCAGCGTCAGACTCATTAATACCAGCGTCGACCCCCAATGATTCCCTCCTTTGCCATTCAAACGGGTCTTCCTGATCTTGCTGGTATGGGGAGCTGATGGTGGAATCTCTTCTGATGCGGCGGTGGGAAAATGAGGCAATGCTGGACGGGATGCTTTCCGAAATTGGCCCATCGAATATCTATTAAGCTGGGTCAGGTGGTTCCGGGGGTCGTGAGTCCGTATATGAACATGCATACCTCGCTGCGAGCCATTCCAACATCAGTCGCAATACTATAGCTGGATGGGGATTAGTTAAAAGCGAATGAGTAATCTTCTGGGGTTTTCGAACCTGCTTCTCATCGAGTCGCGTCGACGTGCGATAGAAATAGCACCGAGTGCTGGCGACTGCATTCCCCCAGCTGTGGGTGAGGAGTGCTCCATCTTATAGTCTATTATCTTATGTGTGAACGTTCTTTCAATTATTCCACCACCTTTTTCCAACGGCAGATCGTAGCTTAGATCCCGAAGTCCAACATCATAGAATGTAAGTTCCTGACTGGTGTCATGCCAAAATAGTAATTATAGGTTGTATGTCGCGCAGCCAGACACAATTAATTGGCAGGTAAGATTTGAGAGATTTGAGATACCTACCTAAGTACTTGGTTGTCGTCGGATCCCAGCTGTTCTAGCGGGCACGTGACGTTCGAGGATGCTCCTATGAAGGTAGCGCGAGCTTACTCTTACTCACGCAGATTACTTCCCACTTGACAGGCAAAATTGGGTATATTTTGGAGATTCTTGTGTGCCGTTTTCAAATATGGCTTCCCTGGAATCAGATCGCGAAGAACCTTGTCTCCTCCATTACGGTTGGACGCAATGAGGATGATGGGCGGTGACATGACGTAACCGTCTAAAGGACAGACGTCGAAAGTAGACTAGGTACCTACCTACCTACTAGGTAGGTGGTAAGAGGTAGACTAGTTACCTGGTAGCAATTGCTTACCTAAGGCACGGAGTGTAAGTTAACTTAGTAACTTAGCATTGACCTTCCTACTCTGTATCTAATACCCTACTGACCGCGGCGTCTTCCGAGTCGGGTGTCTAGTTACTGCTAGGCACAGGAACGGTAAAGTTGTGGCTCATGCTGGCGGTGTTGATAGGAATGCAGGATGGTCTCAACGAAATGCTATATTGCTCCTCATATATAGAACTACCTTAAAAAATGGTGGCGATGGAGCTCAGCTGCTCCAGGAACTTCTGTTCAAGGAACCAAATACTCTGTAGGCTGCCTCTGGCTACTTCACTCAGCCAAAACTCCCTACCTGCTACCACCTGTGGTACTGACAGGTCTGAGAGACTTAACCACAAATTGCAGTGGGCACCAGAATGTTTTGCGGCATACCCAGTATTGCTGCCATTCCGACAAAGAAACAACATCTGGATTGGAGTCAAACTCGAGTGTCACTCAGACATAGTATGTATTGAGTATAGTCTGTTCCAATATTAAATACTGTTGAGGAAACGTCAGGTCATTAACAAGTGCAATTGTTTAAAATACTACTAGGAGGTAGTTGTGTGGGTATGTTTTTCATGCTTTGTCGTGGAGTAAAGTTGCGGCGCTTCCTTGAAATTCGTGCTAGCTCTGAAAGTCCAGGAGAGAAAACATGGCCTCAAGAACATGACTGTGGTAACCACGTCCGAAATGCTGGCAGTGAGTAGGTACCTACCTAGTTTTGCTGACCTGTACGGAGAGCAGGTGAATCTGGTGTTCTCAACAGCCACCTTGAGTCCCGCCAAGCCCCTCGGCCCAAAGGCGCTAAGATCCCACCAAGCCAGGATTCCAGACCCCAAAATCTCAGCGTATCAAATTCTTTCAACCCTTAACCTCCCTCTCCGCGACAACCCCTCAACGGATTCTATTCTTTTGAGGCATCTGTATAATTTCTGACCGAATCTTCAAGATGTCCGAACCCATCAGGAACAAGAAGGCGGACTTTCCCATCGCCCCGTATGTGAAATTCCTTGACTTTATCCTGAGGAGCATTCCTCAACAGATTCGCCATATCTTGATCTCTGACATGTCCTGCCTCACACAGCACACCGCAAAACACGCCAGCCAACAATGCACCCATCTCCTCTCATGCTCAACAACCTGGGGTTTCTAGTATCAAAGAAGGTAATCAACAAGCTTGATCTGGCACAACTGTGAGCGTTGCGCTAATCAGTCCGTTTGACCCACAGAATCCCTCGACCATGCTACTGCAGCATCGCTGTTTGCGAGAAACCCCGGCCTCGTTTCTATGATTCAAGGGAAACTTGGCTCACTTGTTGGCCGTTCGTCGGGCTACATCGAGTCCCTACCCGTCTCTGTCCGTCGCCGAGTCGCTGGCCTCAAGGGTATTCAGAAGGAGCATGCCAAGCTGGAAGCTCAGTTCCAGGAGGAGGTTCTCGAACTCGAGAAGAAGTATTTCGCAAAGTTTACTCCCCTTTACGAGAGACGTGCTACCATTGTCAACGGAGCTACCGAACCCACCGATACGGAGATTGAAGCCGGCAAGGGAGAGGAAGAGGAAGAGGACATTGAGACTAAGGACGAAGATGACAAGAAAGAGGAGGATGAGAAGGAGTCTTCGATGGCTGGAATCCCCGAATTCTGGCTCTCCGCGATGAAGAACCAGATCTCTCTTGCCGAGATGATCACTGACAAGGACGAAGAGGCCCTCAAGCACCTGGTTGATATTCGCATGGAGTATCTTGATCGCCCTGGTTTCAGGCTTATCTTTGAATTTTCCGAAAACGAGTTTTTCAGCAACAAGACAATTTCAAAAACATATTTCTACAAGGAAGAGAATGGATATGGCGGTGATTTCATCTATGATCACGCCGAAGGCACCAAGATTGATTGGAAGGCCGAGAATGACCTCACTGTTCGCGTGGAGAGCAAGAAACAGAGAAACAAGAGTAAGTAAAGATGCAGTTCCTTTGGACGAACTCCACTCACCCATCACCAGACACAAAACAGACCCGCGTTGTAAAAATCACCGTGCCAACAGAGTCCTTCTTCAATTTCTTTGCTCCACCCCAGCCCCCGGCGGATGATGATGATACCGTTGCCACGGATATCGAGGAACGCCTGGAGCTCGACTACCAGCTCGGAGAAGACATCAAGGAAAAGCTCATTCCTCGGGCTATCGATTGGTTTACTGGTGAAGCTCTCCAATTCGAAGAGCTTGGGGATGACATGGACCCCGAGGAGTTTGACGAATTCGACGACGAGGATGATGAGGATGACGACGAGGATGACGATGACAGAGGTTCTGACCGTGACGTTGATGACTCCGATGAAGAGGTGCGTGCTTTTCCACTATCTCGATTTATGTCCCGTCTTCTCTTAGTTTCTGGACACTAATGCAAGGCAGGATGGCACCTCCAAGCCGAAGAAAGAGGCCGCCGAGTGCAAGCAAAGTTAAAGCAAAGTGAACCAGGACTACGCAACACAAGCCCGGATGTGCAGCAGTTTGATAGCTCTGGCTTGTAATGGCGGCTTTCAGTTTCCCTCTCAGTTCTCCGTCTTCTCTTGCTCCACAGATTGTTCTTTTAAACATTATCTAGCAAGGCCATTTAATGACCCTCGCATGAAGAATTGAGTATGTGTAAAACATACGAAGCACAGGGCCTTCTAATCTGATGACTAGGTGGGCGCGGTCATTCCTTCGCCTCTGTTACATTGGCGAAAATGCCCACCTTTCGCTACTCGCTTCCTCACATCCCGTTTAATACTGTCATATCTTAATGTTGAGTCATTGGTGGCGTGAGGAGTAGGTACATTGTCATTCAATCTTGTTCTGGAACATGTGTGTCAATAGCACAAATGTTACGAAAATGCATCATGAACCCGAAACACAATATGTGCTATCTACTAGAAAACACAAATTCTGCCTCAATCCCTATAGCAGACAGGAAATTCACATAAAATGGTACTAGAGTCCCGTAGACAACAGGAGCTGAAAGCGGTTGGGGTTAACTAGGAGGTATTTGGCAAAAGTACACTCTGCCGCTTGGCGTGGGCTTTTGAGTGGAGAACGGCTCAGCCAGTGGCGCGGACCCCGAGGCTCCTCAGGGGCTGCGTTGAAGCGGCCAGTTTGGTCATCCATCGTTTTTGGGATTCTGGCTTCGGCGAAGCATGAAAGCTCTCTTCTCAAAGCCCCCGTCTTGTCATCTGGTGCCCTGGAAGGCAGCTCTTTCTTTCTTTCCTCTTTTTTTGAGCTTTGAGTTTTCATATTTTACATTTTTCTTTCTAGATGCCTTACTTAGACTCGTTGTGAGCAACCGACATTCTATTACCCTGTGACGCTCTCGCTCGAACCCGCAGTCACCATGGCACATAACTACGAAGTTGGAACAAGGGCCTGGCAACCCGATGCCACTGAGGGCTGGGTAGCTTCTGAGGTCAAGGAGAAACTGGTCGATGGTGACAAAGTTCGACTTGTTTTTGTCCTCGAAAATGGCGAGGTTCGTTCAACCTACTATAATGTGCTCTCGAAACGGCAAGATGATATGGGACTAACAGCCATATGCAATAGACCAAAGAGTTGCAAACGACGCAAGCCGAATTGCAAGTGGACAATAACTCCAACTTGCCGCCGTTAATGAATCCTGCTATGCTTGAAGCTAGTGAAGATCTTACGAATTTATCCCACCTGAACGAACCAGCTGGTAATACTGTTCTTTGGACCAAGGCTTGGATTGAGAACTGATGTCCATGCAGTCCTACAGGCCATCAAATTACGTTATGCGCAGAAAGAGATATATACATACAGTGGTATTGTGCTTATTGCGACTAATCCGTTCGCTCGCGTGGATTCCCTGTACGTGCCGCAGATGGTCCAGGTTTATGCTGGCAAGCACCGCGCATCGCAGGCACCGCATCTTTTTGCTATTGCAGAAGAGGCATTTGGGTAAGCACATGAGTCTCCGTATATGAAAAGGCTTATTGAGAATATGTCACAGAGATATGCTACGGGATGGAAAGAATCAAACGATTGTGGTTTCAGGTGAATCCGGTGCCGGCAAGACAGTGAGCGCAAAATATATAATGCGTTATTTTGCGACCCGCGAGTCTTCCGACCAACCTGGAAAATATACCACTAGCAGAGCCGATGCGATCAGTGAAACCGAAGAACAGATCCTGGCCACAAACCCGGTCATGGAAGCTTTTGGAAATGCGAAAACCACTCGTAATGACAACTCTTCACGTTTCGGAAAATACATCGAGATCATGTTTGACGACAAGACCAACATCGTTGGTGCCAAAATACGAACATACCTCCTGGAGAGATCACGGCTTGTCTTTCAGCCCCTCAAGGAGCGCAACTACCACATTTTCTACCAGCTTGTGGCCGGTGCTACGGATACTGAAAAGCAAGAACTTGGTCTAACTTCAGTTGAGGACTTTGATTTCCTCAATCAGGGTGGGACGCCAGTAATTGACGGGGTCGATGACAAAGCTGAGTTCAGTGCGACAAAGAAGTCTTTGGGAACCATTGGAGTCCCCGAGAAGACGCAATTAGAGATCTTCCGCATCCTTGCGGCATTGCTACATTTGGGCAATGTCAAGATCACTGCCACGAGAACTGATTCGACTCTCTCGCCATCCGAGCCTTCGCTTGCTCGCGCATGCGACATCCTCGGAATCGATGCCAACGAGTTTGCCAAGTGGATTGTCAAGAAACAGCTGATTACAAGGGGCGAGAAGATTACTTCTAACCTAACCCAACAACAAGCTATTGTCGTTCGGGACTCGATCGCCAAATTCATATACTCTAGCCTATTCGACTGGCTGGTGGACAAGATAAATCGCGGTTTAGCAACTGATGAAGTCCTCGGCAAGTTCAAATCATTCATCGGTGTTCTGGATATCTACGGTTTCGAACACTTCGCCAAGAACTCATTCGAACAGTTCTGCATCAATTATGCCAACGAGAAACTACAACAAGAGTTCAATCAGCATGTCTTCAAACTCGAGCAAGAAGAATACGTGAGAGAGCAAATAGACTGGACATTCATCGACTTCTCGGATAATCAGCCATGCATTGACCTTATCGAGGCGAAGCTTGGAATCCTATCTCTTCTGGACGAAGAGTCCAGACTGCCGATGGGCTCCGATGAACAATTTGTCACCAAGCTGCATCACAACTTCGCCGCCGACAAACAAAAGTTCTACAAAAAGCCGAGGTTTGGGAAGTCGGCGTTTACTATCTGTCATTATGCGGTGGACGTGACTTATGAATCGGACGGATTTATTGAGAAGAACCGTGACACTGTCCCAGATGAGCACATGGAGATTTTGCGAAACTCCTCTAATGAGTTTGTGAAAGAGATTTTGGACACTGCTGCCTCCGTTCGCGAGAAAGACTCAGCCTCAGTCTCATCTAAACCAGTGTCCGCACCTGGCCGAAAGATCGGCGTTGCCATTAATCGCAAGCCGACACTGGGTGGTATCTTCAAATCATCCTTGATTGAGCTTATGAGCACGATCAACTCCACCGATGTGCACTATATCAGATGCATTAAGCCAAACGAAGCGAAGGAAGCTTGGGTGTTTGAAGGACCCATGGTACTTAACCAATTAAGGGCATGCGGTGTCCTGGAAACTGTTCGCATTAGCACAGCTGGCTATCCAACCCGATGGACTTATGAAGAATTCGCCATTCGTTATTATATGCTTTGCCATTCATCGCAGTGGACCTCAGAAATCAAGGACATGTGTCATGCTATTTTGCGCAAAGCTCTTGGTGATGCTACCCAGCAAAAGCACGACAAATACCAACTAGGCCTGAGCAAAATATTCTTCCGCGCAGGCATGCTTGCATTCTTGGAGAATCTTCGGACTTCGAGGTTGAATGAATGCGCGATAATGATTCAAAAGAACCTGAGGTGTAAATACTACCGGCGCAGGTATCTCGAGGCCCGTTCTTCCGTGCTCGCAACTCAATCCTTGATCAGAGGTTTCCTCGCCAGGCAGCGTGCAGCGGATATACGCCGAGTCAAGGCCGCGACGACCATTCAAAGGGTCTGGAAAGGGCAGAAAGAGAGAAAGAAATTTAATGAGATTCGCAACAACGTCATTCTCCTCCAATCGCTTACCAAGGGCTTCCTCTGTCGACGAAATATTTTGGATTCCATCCACGGCAACGCAGCTAAAGTTATACAGCGTGCCTTCCGTTCCTGGCGACAACTGCGCGCATGGCGGCAGTACCGCCGACAGGTGGTCATTGTTCAAAATCTATGGCGCGGTAAACAGGCGAGACAGGAATACCGGACTCTCAGAGAAGAAGCCAGAGACCTGAAACAGATTTCGTACAAGCTGGAAAATAAGGTTGTTGAGTTGACACAGTATCTGGAGTCTCTCAAAAGAGAGAACAAGTCCCTCAATTCTCAACTCGAAAACTACGAGACCCAGTTGAAGTCCTGGAGAAGCCGTCACAACGCACTTGAAAATCGTTCGAGAGAACTTCAAGCTGAGGCTAATCAAGCTGGCATCACCGCTGCTCGTTTGACAGCCATGGAGGAAGAAATGAACACGCTGCAGCAAAACCATGCTGAAGCACAGGCCACTATCAAGCGCCTCCAGGAGGAAGAAAGGGCTTCTCGTGAATCGATACGTTCTGCCAACCAGGAGCTTGAAAAGCTTAAGCAACTCAATGCAGAATCCGAAAACGAGAAATCGTCGCTTCGCCAGCAAGTCCTTGACCTCGAAGAGCAATTGGAGGTCGCTAAGAGAACGCTCCCTCTTCAAGCTGCAAACGGAGATCAAAACAATGGATCTATACCGCCACCAGTAAATGGCCTCATCAACCTGGTCTCGTCGAAGAAGACGAAACCCAAAAGGCGCAGCGCTGGCGCGGAGCGCATTGATACTGATCGATTCAGCGGCGCCTATAACCCTCGGCCTGTGTCGATGGCGATCCCGAGTGCACTAGGCCGGCAGAATTACTCTGCTGCTGCGATATCCTCAGGGCTCGATTCGGTGGAGGCGGAGCTTGAGACTCTACTCTCTGAAGAAGATGACCTGAACGAGGAAGTGACAATAGGGCTGATTCGCAACCTCAAAATCCCAGCGCCCAACTCTACTCCACCACCCACAGAGAAGGAAGTTCTCTTCCCTGCCTATCTTATTAACCTCGTTACATCTGAGATGTGGAACAACGGGTTTGTCAAAGAGTCTGAGCGCTTTCTGGCCAACGTCATGCAGTCAATACAACAAGAGGTGATGCAACATGATGGTGAAGATACTATCAGCCCTGGTGCTTTCTGGCTTTCTAATGTACATGAGATGCTCTCATTCGTGTTCTTGGCCGAGGATTGGTACGAGGCGCAGAAAACCGATAACTACGAGTACGACCGTCTTTTGGAGATTGTCAAGCACGACTTGGAGAGTTTGGAATTCAACATCTACCACACTTGGATGAAGTTGCTCAAGAAGAAGCTGTTCAAGATGATTGTGCCAGCTATTATCGAGTCACAATCCCTACCCGGCTTCGTCACAAATGAGACGAATCGATTCCTTGGAAAACTATTACCATCTAACAACAATCCCGCTTTCAGCATGGACAACCTCCTCAGTCTTCTTAACAACGCGTACAAAGCGATGAAGGCGTTCTACTTGGAGGATTCAATCGTCACCCAAACTGTAACAGAGCTCCTTCGCCTCGTCGGTGTGACAGCCTTCAACGATCTTTTGATGAGACGGAATTTCCTTTCTTGGAAGCGAGGCCTCCAGATTAACTATAACATAACGCGCATCGAAGAATGGTGCAAGAGCCACGACATGCCAGAGGGCACCTTGCAGCTAGAGCATCTAATGGTAAGCTCAAGGTCCGTGATTGATGAGAGTCGGGTCTGACCAAACCACAGCAAGCAACCAAACTTCTGCAGCTGAAGAAGGCTACTTTGAACGATATTGAAATCATTCAAGACATCTGTTGGATGTAAGTTTGTCTACGGTCTGTTCAGTGTCCCCAACCTAACGCATTCTCCACTAGGCTTTCCCCGAACCAGATCCAGAAGCTTCTGAACCAATACCTTGTGGCCGACTATGAACAACCTATCAATGGCGAGATCATGAAGGCCGTGGCTTCTCGTGTAACAGAGAAGAGTGACGTACTACTTCTCACGCCAGTCGATATGGAGGATAGTGGGCCGTACGAAATCGCCGAGCCTCGGGTCATCACGGCTTTGGAAACGTACACTCCGTCTTGTAAGTTCTGTTGCGTCGCTCATGATGTGCCTTGAATCTCGCTAACCGCTCCTTGATGCAGGGCTCCAAACTCCTAGGTTAAAACGGCTTGCTGAAATCGTCTCCGCCCAGGCGATGGCCCAACAAGACAAACCCGATGGTCTTGAGAACGGCGTGGAATCTAGCACTTAGTTCTCAACCTATGTAGCATAATCTAATCTCTGCACCACAACTGCGGGTGACGCAGCGCTTCAAGGACCAGTTGAGTCAGTACTTATGCGTACACATATCATGATGTCAACTATATAATATATATTGGACTTTTTAGATGTCTTTGTTATGACCCATAGTTATTGCTTGCCACTGTCGCATGAGTACCTAGCATTTGTCTGACGAGGACTTGTCAAAACAATCGACGCTGGATGTTGTGTGGCTCAACTGATGTGGGTCAGAGACCAACAATTCGACACGACCTTGGACCACTGTCGTTTCGATCTCCCAGTAATCAATGACATGCGCTCTGCGGCTCTTCTTTCACCTTACTTCGATCAACCTTTCTTCCCCATTCTCAAAGACCTTCGAGTGACATTCTTGTCCCCCACCTAGGACAATCTGCCATCAACCCCATTAACAATCTTTGATTCTCCCCCTCCTCAGGCATTTGCATACAGAACCATGAAGACGCTCAATTTCATTACCGGCAACAAGAACAAACTGGCAGAGGTCAGAGCTATCTTAGGTGATGTGGTTGACGTTCAGAATCAAGCTGTCGATGTGCCTGAAATTCAAGGCACGATCGAAGAGATAGCAAAGGAGAAATGCAGACACGCAGCAATTGCAGTAAGTCGCGTAATTAGCATTATGGTGTCAACGCTTTGTTCGGTACATTGTTCCTGCTAAACCGCTCTTATCACAGGTGGGAGGCCCAGTATTGACCGAGGATACGGCTCTGGAGTTCCATGCGTTGAAAGGCCTGCCTGGCCCGTATATGTATGACCAATTTAATATCACATATACCTATGAAAGGAACATTACTCTGTCTAACGCCGTACAGCAAATCTTTCCTTGAAGCACTCGGTCATGAAGGGCTAAACAAGATGCTTGACTCGTTTGAGACAAGGGGAGCAGAGGCCGTGTGCACCTTTGCATTTTCGTCTGGTCCTGAATCCGAGCCGCTTATTTTCCAGGGAAGAACAGAGGTACGACGTTTTTGAGAGGCTTCCTTTCTACATGCTGTGATCGAAATATCTGACCTCCGGATTCAAGGGCGCTATTGTGAGACCCCGAGGCCCAGCAAATTTCGGTATGTCTATAGATCCAGCCATTGTTCCACCACCCTGTCAATCTTGATTGCTAAAACATTTTACTCTTCCCAGGATGGGACCCGATCTTTGAACACGAAAAAAAGACGTACGCAGAAATGACCAAAGAGGAAAAGGTATAGAATTGACTCTCTTTTTGTCGTCAAGCCCACTGTCGCTAAGTCTTACGCAGAACAAAGTTTCCCACAGATACAAGGCGCTCGTGCAGCTGCAGAAATGGCTGGCCGAGCAATAGATAGAATTCGACTCGCTGAAATAAAGACTGGTATCATATATTACATGAATTTGAATATCTATTCAGAATTCCTGGCTTGGTCACTTTTCCAGTTCTCTATCCAGGCAGAGATCCTGGCGCAGTTAGCCTCTACATCACCGTCCTCTTCGCTATTTAGCTCAACCACGATTTCCTCATCAAAGGCTTCGCGGGCCTCTTCGAGGAGGACACCAAAGATTTCCGCGTCAAGGTTTTCTTGGAGCTTCGCTTCATGGTATCCTCTGCGGAATCTCAGTCAATACAACCGTCTTCTCTAAAAGAATCTGAAGCACAAGATCTGTAGAACAGATGTGCATGAATAACAAAGGACAGTGCTGGGCGTACCTTGAATTCAAGCGGTCATATAGAGTAGATGTAGATGGACAGCGCACCACCACGACTAGATCGATCCACGACTTGGGAAACAGATCACATGCATGCCAGTCTATCAGGTAGCCACCATGAAGCACCTCGTCTTCAATTGCGTCTAGTAGCTGTAAATAGTTGGTCAATATTGCACGAGCATCAGAGTAGCCAGCGAGATTGCGCATGATTTAATAAAACTGGGTACAATAGAAGTGAACACCGAAACCCGGCTAAGGGATACATACTTTGTCCTCATCCACCACCCAACTCTTGAGTTCCTCATCATAGGTATCATAGCAGCCACGGTCTTTCGCAACCTGGTTTATTGATAGATGCCGCAAGCCTGTGTCTTGGGCTAGCTGCTCGCAGTGGACGGTTTTTCCTACACCGGGCGTGCCTGTGATTATAATATTAGGTGATGTCCGCATCATGTTTGCTTGTTGGCAAGTTATCTGTATGCCAACATTGAATGACTAACTTTGTCGTTGGGCCTTGGACTGGATATTTGCATGCCAAGAGAAAATTTTGGTGGGGTTGGGTGCCTTAGGCATAATACCCCTCCGTAGAGGCAGAAATAGGACAGCTTTATAGAATCCAAAGACATAATTTTGCTAGGTGTTCTTTCAGCGGTATTAGTATTATGTTAGATCTCTGGAGGGATTCCAGGAGGTAGTAACCTGGGTCTGTTAGGCAAGCTGGGAATATAATGATGAGGGCGGAGATTCATACTTCAGAAGCTCGAAAGTCTGGTACTTTTGTAGGTAACTCGCGCCTTTCCTATACCCTTTCAGAATGCGGGACGACTCAGAGACTTTCAGCTTAAGGGAGTTGGCATGTTTGATGACGGACGGTGTCTTGAAAGTTGGATCGAATACTAAGAGATTGGCCTTGCCCTGCTCTCGAATTTCAAAGCCAACTATGGTCATGGAATGCCCTGTAAGGTGGCCGAGAGTTCAGCCGAGACCGATGCCATTGCCCTGAGTTCACATACCCTGGTGTTGAAAGTATATAGGCGGTAGATTCGTCTGCACGACCTTTTGAGCCTCATTTGGAAGGCATGCACTTCGAAAATAGGCGGCAATGTGCGCAAATAGAGAGCTATGAGCGGGCAACTCTTTGGAATTTCCGATGATGCTTGCCTCGCACCTGAATGATATGTCAGCGGTGACATTGCCCCTGCCTCTAGCAAAAAACTTGAGACCTACTGAATGCCGAGACTCAAAAAAAGAGCTTGCGCCTGTTGCTGGTTCAGTACTTGAGGTCCAAAACGTGTTGTGCTAAACTCACCTCAGATGTGCCAATATATTTTCTAGTGCCCTTGATGCCCCCGGTTTCACTCCGACCCACGCTGTTGTAGCCTTCGTCCCATGCGTGTTCTATCATGTCCTGGAGCTGCAGAATTGTGGGCAACGAGGCAGGAAAGTGCTCACATCCACGACTACGAGACTCTTGCACATATGAGACTAGCATCTGAATGTTTCTGTACCCACAGAAACTTCCTTCCCTTGGCATCTTGGAAATGTGATGAACGTCAGCGCTACAAAGAAAGGCACGCTGGACAGTCTTATCCTGTTCGCATAGCTGAGCTAATGCTGGTACGACGTTTGGAGTTTGGTTCTCAATGACAGTGTGCCTCGAGAGCTTGCCGTCTGGGGTAATCCTGGTCAGTTTAGTCATTGCGTTGCCCTGTTCCAGCATCCGTAGGAGCCATGAAGGCATCTTCTTCTCATGGGCGTAGGGGCCCAGTTCTGCACGCTGCCCGGAAATCAGTATAAGCGAAACACCAAGACAGGGGTTGCTACGCACGCCAAGCCTTTTTGTGTCCCCGTTGACCACTTTCTTTGACCCCGGGCGTAGACGAGGGTCGACTCGATCATCAAATGGTGAAGAGCGGACCTTTACTTTACCCTGATGCCGCACACGAGGTTCGGCGAGGGAAGCATGGCCAAGACGGGTGGGATCTTCAGGGTCTACTTCATCTTCGAAGCCGTGCGAAGATTTGTAAGATTCGGGGCTACTGGCGTCGCCTTGTCCGGAACAAGTTGACAGCTGATCCTCAATATCTGCTCTAGCTTCGGCCCGAGATGCGTCTCCGAGAGTCTGCGTTTCAATTTCCGGATGGCAATATTGAACATGCTGAGCAACGAACTCGCTGTCTGAATCGAAGAAAGGACAGAATGGGCATGACAAGTCGCCAGTGCTCTGAGCATCCATTTTGCCGACAAGCGTTGGGCAGTAGGCTGAATGGAAAGGAAAGCAGGGTGCTAAGACAGAAGCGAGATAAAATGCATAGGGAAGGCACCTTGGCTGCGGTTATGCATGGGGAGCTGTGCTGAGATATAGGATGCCGACGCAGTGAACCGCTGTGTTTGCATGCAGTTCAAGCCTCACTACAGACTAGGCTGAAAGAATCAATAAGAACCACGCTAGTCTTACCTAGGCAGGAATGCCTGCCTGCAGTGCCGGCCCGGCGATGATGCAACCCGACGGAATCAACTTAAATTCTGAGAAGTCGCTGACTCTCCGAATAGGCAAGCCTCGACTGCAAATCTATGATGTTCGGTGTCTTCAAGGCTCAGGAACTACTCGTCGCTTGTCAGGCACCTTGCAAGCGTCATTGTAATTGCAGCCAATCAGGAACAGCGCGGCCGGACAAAGGCCGAGCTGGTCGTGGGGCCTATTAATAATGGCGTTGGATATTGGATAGGTATGTCCCTGTCAATCCACCGCAGATAATCGGACCCCACATCGAAGGCGGAAAAAGAAAGAAGAAAATTATGCCCTCCGCTTTCGCAACCCCGCCGGGCCACATAAAAGATTCCGTTGCCGGACAGTCATACTTGCTCCAGACTCGGACCCCCCTCTGCTCTTCAAGATGAACGGCCACTTGCAGTCGGACTCGGATATCATCTCTATGCTACAAGATGCCCCATCAAACTCAGTGAACAGCAATTGGGTCGTGCAAAAGTTCGGGGGCACCAGCGTGGGAAAGTTTGCTCACAATATCATTGATCAGGTTGTTCTGTACGTTGGCCTTCACGAACTCCGCAATTTTGAGCATGGAATACCTAATGCATATTACAATTCAGACCGAGCCTCTCGGAACACAGAGTTGCTGTTGTCTGCTCTGCAAGAAGCAGCTCTACAAAAGCTGAAGGCACTACAAATCGGTGAGTCATACTCCGCTACCTATAGGTCGAACCTTGAAGCAAGCATTACACATTGCAGGCACACAACAATTTGACTGACATTTGTCTCCCCATAGTCTACTGCGAGCCGCACGCGATGCTGAAAATTCGCAATCGAAACAGTACCTTTCCTTTGTCGAGGCAGTCCGGTTGGAGCATGTCGAGGTAGTCGAGACTCAGATCAAATCCGATGAACTCAAAGCACAGCTCACATCAGAAATCAATGGCGAGTGCGCCAGGGTCCTCAAGGTGTTAGAAGCTGCTCAAACTCTTGGTGAAATCAGTGCGCGTTGTGTGGATAAAGTCATCAGCACAGGAGAGAAGCTGAGTTGCCGCCTTATGGCTGCGTTCCTTCAAGATCGCGGAGTTGATTCACAATATGTTGACCTCTCTGAGATTATCGACTTTCATATCTCGGGCCAGGGTCTTGATCAAGGATTTTATGACAACCTTGCTGCTTCACTCGGCCGCAAGCTTCGCGCTTGCGAGGACAAGGTCCCAGTTATCACAGGGTATTTCGGCACAATACCTGGAGGTCTTTTGGACCAGATTGGTCGTGGTTATACCGACTTGTGCGCGGCCCTAGTCGCCGTCGGCATCCATGCTAAGGAATTGCAAGTGTGGAAGGAGGTGGATGGCATTTTCACCGCGGATCCTCGCAAAGTGCCCACTGCCCGTCTTCTCCCAGCCATCACGCCCGCCGAAGCTGCTGAGTTGACATTCTATGGCTCAGAAGTCATTCACCCGTTTACAATGGAGCAAGTCATTCGCGCAAAAATCCCAATTCGCATCAAAAACGTCATGAACCCGAAGGGAAGCGGAACAGTGATCTTCCCTGACTCCACTTATGAATTGGAACGCACTACACCAGGCCACGATCCAAGACTATTCCGCACGAGGAGTCCCAGCCTTCTGCAACGGCCGAAGCGACCAACCGCTGTTACCATAAAACATAACATCCTGGTGATCAACGTACATTCTAACAAGCGCTCGCTCTCTCACGGTTTCTTTGCGGGTATATTCTCAGTTCTTGACCGTTGGAAGCTGTCCATCGATCTGATCTCTACGAGCGAAGTTCATGTCTCAATGGCTCTTCACTCTGAAAGACCACTTCTAAACGGTGTCGGAAGAGATGAGTATCAGATTATTGATGAAGACTTGAAAGGAGCCTTGAATGATCTACAAAGATATGGCACCGTCGATATTATCCCTGGAATGGCCATCCTTAGTCTTGTGGGGAAGCAGATGAAAAATATGGTTGGGGTGGCTGGGCGGATGTTCACCACCCTCGGTGAGAATAATGTCAATATTGAGATGATTTCTCAAGGTAAGCAAGATTATAAACGTTCTGCTATTGGACTCAAGGATTAACCAGTGTTGATTAGGCGCAAGTGAGATTAACATCTCATGTGTCATTGAAGAGCGTGACGCAGACCGTGCTCTCAACATCATCCATACGAGCTTGTTCACTTTTCTAGAATAAGAGGGAGAGCTATCGGTGCCTCTTCCCCTTGATCGGCTCCTCCCAGCCTTCTTTGCACTTCAGCGGAAGCTTTTTGTTCTCATAGGATATCCACTGTATTTCCCACTTTGGTTTCGAGGATTTTGAAGCCCCGAAAGTTTTTATGAGCACATCACATGCGAGATGTTTTTCTTTGGTTTGGCTACTTTCTTTGTTAACAGCATGGCGGCGTTTTTGATATGTTTCTTTGATGTCTCAGCCCGGGGGGCTGGCCTTTTTTGGTTGATATTTCTGGATAGATTTCTTTCTCTACGGGGCTTACTAGCCTACATTATAGAACATGTGCCCTGCATTACAGTGCAGGCACGTGATTATGTGATAATTCAAAATCAATTAGAAACATGGTGGCACACTTGGCGATTTGCGCCTCGAGCATAAGTACTGATGGTCTGATATAAGTGCGGCTGACGCAGACTCAGTCCCTTGAAGGGGCTCATAATTCCCGAAAGGTGTTTTATCGAAAACGGATAATGGCTACTGTACCTTACGTTGTGGTCAAGGAGCACGGGGCTGCGTGTATCAGGACCCTTGATTGTTCAAGAAGGTGGGAGTATTGAGTTCAAGGGATATCAGGACTCGTACCAGCCCCGAAGGGATGGCCGGACTAGGAGAGCACCCGCTCCTATTGGCAATGCCCTGGCATAACTTGCGGATACCTACGTATGTACTACATACTGTCCACATTATGCCTCCACAGATTTGATGTCCTTGAAACAAGGGCGCTGAAAGCATACTCATGGTACGGTACAATTCTTGTTCATAGACATTTTAGGAAGAAAAGCTACAAATCGGGATCCGGTACGTGAGCAAGCAGCGGAAAACATATGATTCTTAATATATGTATGTTACGTAGAGGTTGTCAAACCATGCATTGTTGATACAAGTGCAGACTCGAGCGTCGGCTACAGAACGGATGCACTATGCAGCAGCTGGTGGAGTGCAGCCCGATCCATGATCTGCCGAGATCGCCAACAGTGACGATGACTCTTGGTGGCGGATCAACCAGCGGCAAGGAGAGCCACTCGTTAACTCCCCAGGCAAGCTCCAGATCCAGTCTACGCCTCAAGCGGCATAGCTCGGGCTCCTCACCTTCGAAACACGGGTGGAGTATTGTAACAACATGACAATACCTGGCCCTTGATCGGGTGGTCAACAGCGCCCACACCGCTCTGAAGACGCGCGACGCGCCTGGGCTGGAACCATACCGTACGCTCGTGCTGAGTCGCGTCGATATCAACATGCGCTCGTCAGGCCTTCAGGCTCATCTTTCTTTCATTCTCCAGTTCAACTAAAACCGCCTTATTATTCAGAAAGTATCTTGCACCACCCCACTTGGGCTGCGCAACCTTACCAAGGCAGAGGAATCTGATTAAAAGACGATTCGCCCGCGTTCCAGATTGCCTCGCCCCTCAGATTCCTTCCCTTCTCAAGTATCTCCCTGCTTCGCGCCCGCGACTACCTCACCTACCTGCCGTCTCCTTCATCTCACCATCTCCCACCGACTTCTTCTCTTCATTCCAATCTCGTCAGCACCGTCTTGTGTAACGACATCGACCCGCCCTTATCACGAAAGCCTCGACGTCGATAGCCTGGTTTCATACTATATTGCCTGTTGCGACTGTCTACCATCCTGCATCAGCCGCTGGATGAACTATTACGAGCGCCCATCGCGAACGATCGTCCGGGGCCTTCAGCCAGCGCAGCGCGCCAACGGGCCCATTGGAGTCAGTCTGACACTTTCGAATTTGCACCTTGACAATGAGCCCGAAACAGCCAATACAGCAAATCACGGACGAACCTTTATCGCATGATAAGATGACGCCCAAACCACGCCCTCGACTAGAACCGTCGCCACTACCTCTACAGCCTATCGAAAACCTCACTTCAATCCAGGATCACACTCTCATTCCAACATCAGTTCCTTCGAACAAGGTGTCACCCACAAAAGCCAGTCGCGATTCACGAGCTTCAGCATCCGCTCAAGGAAAGCTGGGATTCGTACCAATTACTGCTCCTACACCTCCAACATTTACCACCGATTCTCCCATCAAGAAGATACCATTCGACACCTACGTTCACCCTGCCGCATCGTCATCCGCCCCTATGCCTCAGTCTGCCTTGTTCACAACATTCTCAAGCGTGGGCAATGACATCCAATCCTCGATCGAAAACCATGGCGTCGAAGTGTCTTCAGCAGAAAATTTTGCGGACTTTCCCGAGCCCTCTTTTCTTGCCAAGCAGTCTCTCAAACATTCTCTTCTAGACGCGGCACCACTGAAAGAGCGGTCAAAGCTGAAAGGGGATGAGATCAACGCAATGCGACTACCAGAGCCCCATGAACTACCAACAATTGAGGATGATGGCACAAAACCTCCCTACAGCTACGCCACGCTCATTGGCATGTCCATACTGCGCGCTCCAAATAGAAGATTGACTCTAGCGCAAATATACAAATGGATATCAGATACGTTCTCATACTATAAGAACAGTGACGCTGGCTGGCAAAACAGCATCCGCCACAATCTCAGCTTAAACAAAGCATTTATCAAGCAGGAACGGCCGAAGGACGACCCGGGTAAAGGCAATTACTGGGCTATTGAACCGGGAATGGAAGTACAGTTCATCAAGGACAAGCCTGTGCGCCGAGCGACAATGTCTAGCATCCCCCTGCCTGTCGTGCCACAACGGGATACTGTCCACCTGCAGAGCTCGAGCACTACTAGCTGGGCTATACCACCACCCGCCCAGGGCCCCGTCATGAAAAGCTCAAAGCACGTGGACCTGTCCTCCGATGCCACGATCCCTGCTTCCGATCCCGCGCTCCAAGAAGACACGGGCGATGAGGGCGCCGCATGTGCATCGAACGTCCCTCCATGTTCTTCTCCTCCACCAATCCATTCTTCTCCTCCTGTTGCACCAACGCGATTCACTCGTCCAGGAACTCCTCCTACCCCATGCCAGACTGCTGCTCCCAGCAATGGGCCACGCCACCGCAAGCGCAAGTCCAATGCTATGAACGACAGTGGCTACTTCTCTTCATTGGAATCATCTGCAATGCGGTCAAATAAGGCCAGCCGTATCTTAACTTCCGACCTAGACATCGAACCTCCCCGCATCAAGCGTGGAAGGGCAGAGGAAGAAATCGCGCGAATTCGAAGCTCCTCCCATGATATCAGCCCGAGTCACTCTGGATATGTTAAGGACCCGAGCATCATCGTTGGGTCTTCCCCTGTCCGCAACGAATATATCAGCATGTTGCCGCCTCCTATCACACCTTTGATCAAGTTCAAGAAGCCTGCCAAGCCTCCCCCATCTGTGTCTCCAAACACCAATCTTCGCAATCACCGCAAGAAGATTCAGCAGATGGTGAACTCTCCGATCAAGCACTTGGGTCTTACGGATGAGGATCTTCCATGGAGTCCTGCCTTCAATATCCAGGAGGAGTCTTACACTCCACATGATAGCCTCCACGCCTCCTTTGACGTGTTTGCCGAGCCAACGGCGGATCACGTATCTACCGTTGGTTACGGCTCTCCCGAAAAACGCTCTGCTAAAAGAGCGCGGACGACCACAAGTAATTCGACCGGCAACGTCCTGGCAGATATCACTGCTATGAGTGCTAATAACCGGCTCGGGGGTTTCAAATCTTTATCCCCAACCAAGTCCAAAGGACTTCTATTTCCTGAATCACCGTCAAAACTTCCCGATTCCGGACGCTTCGTTGATGCTGCTCATGACGATTTCTTCTCTTTCCATCTCTTTGACGACAGTCCTCAGGAGGTAGACGGTGTTGATCTCCTACAGGGATTCCAGAAGATTGGAGGTTCAGGCAAGGATGACGCTCCAAGGCGTCGTCCTCATATCTCGCGGCCACAATTCCACCGAAGCAGCAACTCGCTCTTCTGAAGCATTCGCATCTACAACTTTTCGCCATTCTATTTTGTCCATTGGTTTTTCCTACTCGGAAAATGGTTTCCTTTTACGCCAGTCATGGGTTGAGCTCGTTTTGTTTACAATTGGCGGTTACCCCTGGTTTTGGCGGCGCAATCATGCTCTAATACCTCGTACCTCTTTGGTTTTCAAAGGTCAACGAATCTGGCGTTCATCGAGATTTCTACTTACGTTATTGTCTTTTGGCGCTTGCACATTGTTCTTCCTGGAGTTTTGGGCGGAGGCAAGGTTCGGTGTTGGTTTTGACTTTAGCTGACCCCGAGACGATCTTATGACCTTTATGATGATATTTGCTAGGATGTAAATGAGCATGCAGCGTTTATTTGAGCCTGTTCTCACTTCTATGTTATTATTGTTGAGCCTTTTCTTGATTAACTCGATTGCTTGTTTCTCAGAGTTACTTTATTGAATAGTATGAGTTTGTGCTTATGAAAATATTCAACCTAAAGGTTAAGCACATATCATCAAGTCTTGATGCGAAAGACTCGTGGTGTAGCCCTTGGCTATGACAGTCAAGCGTCTCGCTGTACTCTATCAACAAAGATATGGCAGTGTCTTGCAAAGTGAGGAAGCGCACCTTGCAGTGCTCTATTTTCGCACGAGACAACGCATGCCTGATTGGGATGTGAGTGCCCCTGCCATGACTGAATGATAAAGCACGCCACTGAAGACGGCCTTCCCTTAGACAACTGGTGCAGGCAATAAATACCAGACTGTGCAGTTCGACTCGACTTGAACCTCATCAGGCGGGCCGAGCATCCGATCCACTCGTTGATCATTCAAGCATCTGTGATACGTCTCAGGTGAAACACCCGCAAGAACATGGTGTCACCTCGATAGACCCTTTGACACCGATATGGTGCACGAGTACATGAATTTGATCTAATCGCTACTCGCACAGCCTCGGCATCCACAGCTGACACATTGGATGATCTGATCCTCCTTTAGCTGGGCCTTTGGGACCCGGCAGATACATGTGGCGTTGAAGTTTGTTTCCTTGGTCTGGATGCAGCGGAGGCAACAAAGCTGGAGATATGGTTAATCAATTCATCCACTGTAACGAGTCGAGTCTAACACAAGCATACCTTCTCATATCCTTGCTTCTTCCATTTGGCGATCAGATTCGGGTCGGCATATCCGTTCTTCATGAGCCAGTCGTACAGCTGTTTCGATATAGCCTCTTTCTCATAGTATAGATCGTAAACGTATCTTGAGCCTGTATAAAGGGTTACTCCCAGTTTCTGCGAATTGACGCTCCTTTCTTTCTTGTTCAAAGACATTTGCGACTTGCGACTGAGACCGATGAATAACTTACGTTGATGACTGATCTGAAAGATAGGCCAAAGGACCTCATGCTTCTTCTTTCCCTCATGTGGCGCATTCTCGGCATCTTTCATTTTATTGCTGAACTCCAGCAGTGTATCTTCGATGTCGTCAAAGCCCGCGGGGGGAGGTTTGCGATTGCGGGACGTGCGGACTGGAGGCATCTTTCCGGTGGGGGTTTCGATCGGATGAAGAGAGCAGCAGGGTAAGAAAGAGCTTGCTTTTAGAGGTTGTTCGAGAGCAGAGAAAAATAGTAAAGTTAAGCAGTGTATTGACTTTCGATGCGCGAAAGGCTGAAAGCAGGCGACGATGCCATCGTCCGGACACGAGAAATAGCTCACCGCCTTCAGCAGCAGCCGCCAGGGCCGATGTCATTTTTTCGGGGACAGCAGCCGCAATACACTACGCAAGTATCAACTACAAGTCCCGAATCCTGCTTCTTCAAGCTCACCACGACCCATTGAATTATACACTCAGAATTACGATCTCTTCGCTTCCCCCGTCACAAAATGGACAGATCTCTTGACCTCAACAAGCTTTCCGAGGCCGACAAGCAAGAGCTTACCCAACTGCTGCAGAGCGAGTCCCAGAAGGCAGCGATTCAGAGCAGTATGTCAAGCCTGATTTGATTCCCCTCATCTACCCGCATCATGAGACTCTATTCTCGATGAACCTGCAATTCCGCTCTATCCACTGACACTTTCACGCTCAGACGTCCACCACATTGCAGACACCTGCTGGAAGAAGTGCATCACCTCGAAGATTAGCTCCGGCCGGCTCGACAAAAATGAGGAAGCCTGTGCGGCGAACTGTGTTGATCGGTGGATGGATACCAACATCTCAGTGTTGAAGCACTTGGAGACTTTGCAAAGACATTAGATATGAGTTTTGTCTGAAGACTAGAATGGGAGGACGGGAGATGACTGCGTGAGCGAGCGCAATTCAGGCGTGTCATCTTCCTGAGGTGATGTCCAGGTCGGAATGATATTGCGTTTAAGATCTGTGACTGGACAGGGTTAGGTTTAGCTGTTTGGCAGGATGATTGTCGGACAGTTCTGTACTATATCAATGAAATATATTCCATCTTCATGACTTGACCTTCCGGCGTACCAAGTTTAAACTCCCTCCGAGTGCTTGCCCTCCAATTGTCGACCCGGACTTTAGGCGGAATAGAGTGACTGCAAAACATGCCCGTTGGGTGCTTGTGAAACTACTGTTGTTCCTAGAACAAAGTGACAGAGCCAGACATGGTTGCCATTTACAAAGGGTACTCTCGTGCATCAAATTCTTTTGTTTTATTCGTTCAGCCGTTGGTTACCGCGCAACAGGAGCTAACTGTAGGGCTGATATTTATGCCGCCGCGCAAAAGAAAACCGTTTCCCAGACCCAAAGAAAAATCAATCACTTAGACAATGGCAAGCTTGGTAGCAGCAATGTCGAGAGCGTCAACATCGGGGGTGAGGCGAGCGTAGGCCTTCTTCAGTCCATCGGGTCTATAAATCATCATTAGACTATGCTTTTTCTTCTTATTTCATCTTGGAGTTCCGGGTGCGTACCTGACGAGGGTGTTGACCTTGACGGTGTCAACATCGTACAGCTTCTTGAGAGCAGCCTTGATCTGGCGCTTGTTGGCCTTGACATCGACGATGAAGACAAGGGTGTTGTTCTCCTCAATCTTCTTCATGGCGCTCTCGGTGTTCAGGGGGTATAGGATGATCTTGGCTGCATCGAGGCGAGGAAGGTGAGGAACAGACACCCGGGGGTACTTGGGGGTCCGGGACAGCTGAAGGGTCTTGGGACGGTGGAAGGTGGTGGAGGTGCGGATCTTGCGAGTCTTGTGCGCCTGTTGCATTGAATGATATTTTAGCCAAAGGCGTTCTTGGAGAGGAATTCAAGATTGAGATCGGTGTGAACATACGCCTGCACCCTTCAAGACTGCCTTGGCAGCAGCGCCAGCCTTGTTGCTGGGCTTCGACTTGCCTGTTCAAAAACGAAATGTAAGCGATTTGCACATGAGATTTCAAGATTCAAGTTGAATTGGCGAATGATCGTCAAAATTCCCACGAAATCAAGGACATGTAGCGAGTCCGATATGTATGTGCTTCCGTAGTTTTCTTCCTGGAGTATTTTGCGCGGGACATGTATGGACGATGCAAACCCTCCAGAAATCCCACACAGCAGCACTCCATATTCTCGTAAATATCCCGGAAATCGAAGGCGACGTGATTGCAAGTAATATTTGAGGCGCTGAGATGTCCATACCTGTGTTCTTCTGTACGGGGGCCATGGCTGTCGTTTGGCGCTGTTGTCGTGATTGTCGCAGTGTCGAAAGTCGAATTGTTCGGAGTGTCTTCGCTTAGCAAAAACCCTCGCGGACGGCTCTGTGGGTCACCTGACCAGCTCTCTGTTAAAATCTTGGCATCTCCACGTTGCCCCACCGCCCTTTTGACTCGGCAGAAACGAAAGCGGTACGGTTTTTCTTTGCTCGAGAAATGATGAAGTCCATCCAGCTTGGTGTTTTAGTTAAGAAGTACTTGGTCTTTGTCAATGAGTTGACCATTATGCTCAGGAGTACAACATGACCGCTAAAAGACCGAATAATAAGCGTCCAGCTCTGCTGTCTCGCACTCGCCCACCAACAGTACAGAAGAAACATGCAGCCCTATCAGCCAAAGCCACCCGGACTCTCATACGTTCGCATCATACACTTCTCAAACAGCGAGCTCAGGCTCTCAGGTCCGGCGACCATGCTCTAGTTGGCCGAATAGACGCCGAGATTTCGGAGAATGGTGGATTGGAAAGTTATCAGATAGCGAGCAAGCTTGGTCAGTCGTTAGATCGCGGCGGCGACTCTAGCAAAGTCCTGGTCGATTGGATAAGTCCTCGCTTGAGCCCCCTGAAGACCAAGGGTTTTAAGCTTCGGGTTCTTGAGGTCGGTGCGCTGAGCACCAGAAACGCAATCTCTCAAAACGCAGTCCTCGATGTCACTAGGATTGACTTGAACTCTCAGGAACCTGGGATCTTGAAGCAGGACTTCATGGAACGGCCGCTTCCTTCCGGTGACGGTGATCGATTTCACCTCGTCAGTCTCTCGCTCGTGTTGAACTATGTTCCGGACCCTTTTGGTCGAGGAGAGATGTTGAAACGCTGTGTAGCCTTCTTGACGAAGGCGCCGCCGCCTGACTCTTCGATATCTATCGTGCCCAGCTTGTTCCTGGTCCTCCCTGCTCCCTGCGTCACAAATTCGCGATATCTTACACAACAAAGGCTACAGGAAATCCTCACTACCCTCGGTTTCTCTTTGACAAAGAACAAGCAAACATCAAAATTAATATACCAACTTTGGAATTTCGTCGGTAATCGCGAGCCCAAAAATTTCAAGAAAGAGATCTTGAACCCAGGAAAAACGAGGAATAATTTCGCCATCGTCGTCAAAAGCGGGAGCAGTTAGAGATCTGCGCGTCTATTGTTCTCAGCAATGGAGTCTCATATCGAAGCAATCGCTTCGTGAGGCAAGAATGCCCACACAGTTCCAATGACAGCTAGGACTGACGAGACGATCAGAAGCGACCAGTCCAGAGCCCGCTCTCTTGGACTAATCTCGCTTCCAAAAATCTTCAAATAAAATGCGAGCGGCATGATTATGCATATGGTAAAGCACAACGCAGAACCCATCAACGCCATTATTCTGTCAAAAGACGGGAAAATGATTGCCATAACGACAATCATAGCGACAACCATTATGCGAATCAGTGCCCTCAGCATTTGGCGAACGCGTAACGCTCGACTTCCACGGTTCAACTCCAGGTCACTGTGCGGTTCCAAGCCGCAGAGAACTTCGACAGTGGCAACAAGCGGCCGGCAGCTGCGCCATGTCAGTTCCTTTATTCGAATACAAAACGCTAGGGGACTCGAATGAACTCACTTGAGAGGGACTTTTGTGATAGGTATTATCGCGATGGAGATTATAATGCAAATAGACAAGAATTGCGGGTATTCGCTAGTCGTCAAAATGTTGGCCGTAACTTCATCTCGAATGGTATTTCCGAACATCATCCAGCCCAGAACAGCCATTGTACAGTCAAGTGAGTACTAAATATGGTCTTTTTTAGCACAATATGGGGGACAATTTTGATTCATTCCGCTTACCGTGAAAATATAAGTTGCCCAGAGACTTCTTCCATATTTATGTGGGTGTCTCATGTCTCGGTAAATGTTGGGAAATACACCGTGTCCACCCCAAGGTGCTGGGACTTGTCAGCAAGTGCGTTCCCAAACAGATTCTATTGACTTACACATGATAAGTCCGAAACTAAGCGGAAGTGTCGCCCAGTTCTCCGGAAACAGGTATGTCTGGGCGGGTTGCCGCAGTGAACCAGGGGCATGTGGCTTCACAAAGCCATCAATGCATGTTATGACCACAACTAGGCCAGTCAGTACTGTTGCGCTTCGCATGGGGACTGAATTGAGGAGACATACTAGACGTGCAAGAGAGTATACCGAGGATGCTCGTCACGCTTAGTAGCCGCAGAGGCACGAAACTGAGCGGTACCAACATTAGTCCGCAAATACATTGCCATTGAGGAATGCTCAATTCCGGGATGAGAACATGGAGGCTGTCCGCAAAAAGTACAACGAGAGCAACGCATGCCCCTAGAAGCTCCAAGCAAAACAAAAAGCTTATCACCAAGCGAGCATGGTGTCCAAAACTGATGTACGCTAGGTCGGCATAGGTCACCAGACTGCGATCGACGTCGAGGCATTTAGCTAGAATTCTAGCTGTATAGGCGGTGGTAATTGCAGCAAAGAGAAGAAACGTCAGACCAAGAAGCCATCCGGCATGTTTCATTGCTAGCGGTAGACTCAGTAGACCGACACCAATCAGTACATTTACCGAATTGAAGACGGTCTGGGGAACAGTTGACTGTCCAACAACAACGTTTTCTCGAGTGCCATCCTCGTGCTGTACTTGTTTGACGAGTAATGGCTCCCCATCAAGACTGACAGCAGGTTCAGGGTGGGCTTGTTGGTGTCTGTGAAACTCTATGACATGCTTTCGGGCTGATTCACTAACGCGCGAAGAAATCGAGCCGTAGGAGGTGCCAAGTTGAGGGTCTAGATAGGCAGTGTTTAGCCCACCATCTCTTTGGCCAAAACTTGCGTGCCCATTGTCGCTCAGAAGAGGCCTGGTAAGAGCCGGGTCTATGTCAACGTGTGACGATGCATGCGACCCAACGAATTGACCACTCGAAGGATGCCAGTCTTCATCTGACTCGGCCGTCACAAAGGAAGAGTGCCGAGGGAAGACCTCTGGAAAGCAAGCAGCTCGCTGCCATGATCGAGCAAAATTATCTATGCTGTTGACACCGCCAGCTTGTCTAAACCGCATTGAGAATGATCCTGCCCTATCAAGGATCGTCAATCATCACGAGTCAAATCTTTTAATTTAGGACAGCAGATCGCTTACCTTGGCCTCTCGACAAAATAATCACTCTCGTTGGCCTGAGGGTCAGAGGACGCCGCTCCAAAGTCCAACGGTGAGCCCGCGGATGGGACACTGTAGGCCGCTGAGCGCTGGCTCCCAGGTGTTTCAAGGTGATCCTCAAACATCCTCGCTTCGTGTTTTCACAGCTTTATCCAAGTGGAGTCAAAGGTTGAGGGCGAGATTGAATCGCCAACCGGGCGGATAAACGCACGAGCGGGAAGGTGAGAACCAAGAAGCTCTGGCAGCAGCAGCGAGCAAGTTGCTCTATAGCTGGCCCGGAGCTTCTTTACCTAGCTATTTAAGGACAGTCAGGTGGTCAGCAGATCTGGGAAATCTACAATAAATCGAAAACAATGACATAACATCAAAGATAAGGGCCGCAGACTGCTATCGGATTGCTAACGCTCCGCCGACTTTCGGGCGAGCAAACTGTGGGGATTCCGGTCATGAAAGAGGAGAAGCAGATTTGTTATCTATACAGCAGATAAGTCAATGCCTTTCTTGAAGTAACAAACGAGATCTAGATTAAACGGCTTGAACACTCGTTGCCTATGTCTTTAGTGAGAGCCGAGAACAAGTATTAAATGAAGAATGGCAACTCAGATTGCACCAGCATTCAAGTCTCAATTCTTTGCCCATCCAGCTACCTGGACTATACTTATGAAAAGAGCGAGAGTACGTTTGCCATGATCAGCTTTGTATATACGACACACTCCGCCAGACGTGCAGAGACGCGGGTGTTTAGGAGACAACTCCGGCACCACCAGATCAGTCGCCTTTGCCCCATCAAACCGCCATTGGGTACTTAAGGCGATGGGAATGCGATGAATGACTCTAATTACAGGGTTCTGGAAGCTCTCAGTTCAGCCATGACGGCATTGTCCATTGTCAGGCACAAGCAGCGCCTCGTTGATGTCCTAGCGAGCTTACATCATCAGCGACAGGCGCCCTCTCATAATGCGGCGGCCACCCCACGATGCCCTGACGAATTTTGTTAAACACCCCGCTGGACTCGGACGTCAAATAGACCAGCCTCAAGGTACGTAACGTGTTCTCTCTGCCGCCTTCATATTCCCATTCTCTACGATACTCCTTATATTCCCAATATTTTTGGATCGTATTCGGACGTCTCCAGATCGACTTCGCAAGCATTCTTTACCCAGTCGCGGTACTGACGAGTCTTCCAGTACCAGGTGGCCAACCTATAAATTTCAACCAGGGCCAGACATTACCGTCGCCCTCGCCCAACATGAGCGCGGTCCAGCAGGCGAACGAAGCGGAGAAGAATATTGAGATATGGAAGATCAAGAAACTCATTAAGCGGCTTGAAGCTGCTCGAGGAAATGGAACTTCCATGATTTCCCTCATTATTCGTACGTCCTCCGTTATACCCTCCATCATTACCTTCCATCATTTGGACCGCTTCTAACCCCGGACTCCAGCCCCCAAGGATCAGGTTTCTCGTGCGGCAAAGATGTTGGCTGAAGAATTCGTGAGTTTCCTCCTGATTAAACAATAGCCAGCACATCTTTTAACTCTCTTCAAGGGAACTGCCTCGAACATCAAGTCGCGTGTCAACCGTCTCTCCGTCCTGTCTGCCATTACTTCGACCCAGCAGCGTCTCAAACTCTACAACAAGGTTCCCCCGAATGGTTTGGTCGTCTACTGTGGTGAAATCATTACGTCCGAAGGAAAGGAGCGTAAGATTAACATCGATTTCGAACCCTTCAAGCCTATCAACACCTCTCTTTACCTTTGTGACAACAAGTTCCACACTGAAGCCCTCAGCGAACTACTTGAATCGGACCAGAAATTTGGTTTCATCGTCATGGATGGTAATGGTGCGCTCTTCGGTACCCTAAGTGGCAATACAAGAGAAATTTTGCAGAAGTTGAGCGTCGATTTGCCCAAGAAGCACGGTCGTGGTGGTCAGTCTGCGCTGCGTTTCGCACGTCTTCGTGAGGAGAAGCGTCACAACTATGTCCGAAAGATCGCCGAGTTGGCTGTGCAGAACTACATTACCAACGACAAGGTTAACGTCGCTGGCCTGATTCTCGCCGGTTCTGCTGATTTCAAGAACGACTTAAACCAGTCAGATATGTTCGACCAGCGACTTCAGGCAAAGGTCATCAAGGTTGTCGACGTGTCTTACGGTGGAGAAAACGGTTTCAACCAGGCCATCGAACTCTCATCCGAGACTCTGAGCAATGTCAAGTTTGTTCAGGAGAAGAAGCTCATTGGAAAGTACTTCGAGGAAATCAGCCAAGACACGGGCAAGGTCTGCTACGGTGTCGAGGACACCCTGAAGGCTCTAGAGCTCGGAGCATGCGAGACGCTGATTGTGTACGAGAACTTGGATGTCACTAGATGGGTCCTGAAGAACTCTGAGGGCTCCGAGGTGACCGTTCACACCACTAAGGCTCAAGAGGAAAACAAGGAATTCTTCCTTGACAAGGAGACGGGCGCAGAGATGGAGGTCGTGGACCAGGGCTCTTTCCTTGAGTGGCTTGCCGAAGGCTACAAGGACTTTGGTGCAACCCTCGAGTTCGTTTCCGACAAGTCTAGCGAAGGAAACCAGTTCGTTAAGGGTTTCGGTGGTATCGGAGCAATTCTCCGATACAAGGTCAACTTTGAACAACTTGCTGATTATTCTGACGAGGATGAATTCTACGACGGTTTGTGCACCTGTGTCTTGATCACATATCAGTTTGATTAAAATGCTAATCGCCCTGCAGATTGACGGTTGAGCGCCCTCGCAGGGAGCGAGGATGAAAGTCCAGAAGTTCCGCGATTGGATCTTCTGACGGCTCGCCCGATGCATCACAAAGGCGGCTCCGAAGGTGAAACCGTAGCGTCCACGGGTAATACCGTGATGCGACCTGGACAAAGCTTTGTGCAGCTGCTCAGAGGTAGGTGTCTCCTGCGTCGGACTTTGGCGATTCTAATAACGTACTAACAACTGCAACAGGGCCATCCCAGCTCCGTAACATGGTCACCGAGGTTGCCTAGAGGCTCAAGGCCCACGACTTGGTGTATCGGCATGGAAATGGTGGATTTATGGAATTCACGACTAATCATGCAGCGGATTGTTGAGCTTATGCTTTTTCTATACATTGGTAGTTTAAATTGTTATGTTCTGGCGATCTTCTGGGGCCAGATTTGTTGTTCTTATTTACATCGAAACGCGCTTCATATCATCATTATTTTAATAAAATCTCACGCTCATCATAGACTTCGGCTTCTCTCAAAGTTCATTATGTTTCTGATGTATATATTGCTTGACAGCAATCCAAGGAAGATGCGGTTCCCTCCCGTCATCTGTAGGTCCAGAGAAGTCACTATCATGTGGGCACTAGTTGATTGTCCCAAGTGCCCAAGTGCTTGCAGTTTTCAGTGACTTTCGTCAGACTATCCATGAGATTGGGCACGATATCTTTTTCTTGGCTGGTCTCACATTCTACCAGAAACACATATTTCCAAGCTTGTATCTGGCTTGGCCGTGTGCTAATACTGGTAAGGTTCATTCCGAAGTCCTTGAAGATCAGCAGCGCATTCGCCAATGCTCCAACAGTATCATGGGGAACCATGAATGAGATCAGGGTCTTCTTCGTCTTCGGTACAGCAACAGGTTGTTGTGGGATGGGGGTCTCCTTGACGGGCTCGGGAGGAAAGTGTGCCGTCTTCTCCGAATTCTTATTTCTCAGCACCAAGAAGCGCGTAGTGTTGTTGGTATTGTCCTCGATGTTCTCGGCGAGGATTTCCAAGCCGTAATATTCTCCAGCAAAGCGACTAGCTATAGCGGCGTTGACTTCATTCGTTGCCTTTGACACAGTCTCCGCAGCTTTTGAAGTAGATGAGACATCCTGCCGTTCAATGCCCTTGAAATGCTTTGTTAGGAATTTGTTGCATTGACCCCACGCCTGCGGGTGTGTATGTAGCTTTGTGATGGTGCTATAGTCTTCCTGTCCTTCCGGGATGAGGCCCTTCCGAGCCAACAGGCAATGATGTACCGTGAGGTAATACTCGCTACAAACAGTCACATCACTGTAATTACCATTGCGGTCCACGAGGAGATCCAATGTTTGAACAACAGCTCCATTGGACGAGTTTTCAAAGGGCACAATTGCATAATCCGATGTTCCGTTCTCGACGGCAGTAATGGCGTCCGCAAACGAGACGGAAGGTATGAGTTCATAGGAGTCCCCGAATGTCTCAACGGCAGCCTGAAGCGCTCGGTTAGCAACGCGGGACTCGATCTGTAAGTTTATCGAGGGCGACTACTGACCTGGTGGGAGAAGGAAGCCGCGGGGCCCAAAAACGTCACTTTGAGAGCCGCCATAGAGCCGTCAGCAGACCACACTGCAAAATTTAAGGATAATGACGATATACCTTGAGTTCCGGCCATAATTTTTAGAAAGAGACCACAATTTTAAAGCATATTTCGATCTAGACGATGCCTCTACGCCTTGCCGATCATTTGTGGAATATGCAAGTCTAGGGAATTTTCGAGACAAACAAGTCAAACTGCCACCGCAATCGGAGACGAAACAAGCAATTGCTAGCACCAGGGCACTTCAAAGCACCTAATGAATAAAGCTACTCCTCGGCTTCGAGGCTTGAGCAGCCGGCTGGGCAATGTTTGTGCAGCACGAGGTTATGCTTCGTTCTCAGAGCGCCTACATCAAGAATTGACATCCCGTCAACTACCTCTGGCTTTCGATTACCTCCATCCTCAGCCATCTCATCTCCTGGATCTAACATTGAGAGACCTCTTTCCCAAAACAAACTCATCATCTGATACTCAGCCTACTCTTCCGACAGTCCTTTGTCCTTCGCAACTACCGCCGGCTCACCATCTAATCTATTTTCCGCCTCAAGTCACCCTGGGCCAACTCCTACCCGACGGTACCGACACCCTACATTTCCCCGGAGAACCCTTCAATAGGCGACTCTGGGCTGGTGGTAGCGTTAGATACTTGGGCTCAAAACCGATATTGCTCGACGGTAGCCGCGCTGTATGCGCTGAGAGAATTAGCGATATTATCACCAAAGGGCAGCCCGGGGAGGAAAAGATTATCGTCAAGATAGAGCGGCATATAGGCACCGTGCAGGAAGCTGAAACGGAATTCGATGTCAGGAAACGAATCTGGAATAATGGCGAAGATATAGAGGCGCAAGCTTCGGTCATCGAAACCAGAGATCTCGTCTTTATGCGCGATAAAACCGCCGACCAGCTGGTCAAGGATAAGGCGACATTTTCTCATGCTTCTAGGACCATAAAATGTGTGTGAAGCTCGCTGAAGCCGCAGACTACGAACTAATTTGCCCTTTCAAAGCTCCAACAGATCCGGAGTTTCGATATCAGATGAAGCCTAACAAGGCGCTGCTGTTTCGTTTTTCGGCTCTGACTTTCAATGCTCATTTGATTCACCTAGACCAGGCTTACACCCGGGATGTTGAAGGTTATCGAAACCTCCTTGTGCATGGCCCCTTGACCTTGACACTTCTTCTTACTGCCCTTCGTCATCATCTACATGGGCGACACCTAGTTCTCCGGAATATTGATTACAAAAATCTGGCAGCCGTCTATGTTGACGAGCAATTGAGCATATGTGGCCGACCAAAGCTGAACAAAGACAACGTTTGGGACGTGTGGATCGAGGGGAGCGATGGAGGTTCAGCTGTCCGGAGCACCGTCCAACTTGACCGCATTGGAGGATGTTGATCACATGCCAGATCTTCTTCGATACATCGGCCACTGTAGACCCGGCATATCTGTGGAGACCCAGCAAACGAATATGAGAAATCAACGCTTGGGCTGGCGTCTATGTATCTCTTACCTCAAGGTACCATTAGGTATTCAGCGACAGGAGCACGTGCTATTTGAGGATGTACATGCTGATAAATTTCTCAACATTTGAATAGACAAACCTTTATCGCACACCACAGACTACGCAGACTTGCTATGAAAAAAGTTGTTAGATAATCTGAGCTACCGCTGAACAATCTTCGCTGTTCCCAGCACTTCTACAGGCTTCGTAAGACTAAGACTGCTACCTCCGACTACCTGAGGGACCTTACTAGTATAAAACCGGGCTAGTCCTGTGTGATTGTGGGTCGACGAGGCTCTCCGGATCGGAGAAATAATATACCAAAAGGCCAGGCAATCGCTTAAATCCGTTGAATCTTTTCGCTCTTTTTCCCTCTCAACCTTCAACCTTTGCAATTGTCTTCCCACAGACTTTCAGTTGGTTCTCCAGACGCGGAATGAGGTGTCGCCAACTCGATTGATTTAAATTCATACAACACTTTGACTTAGCCCGTGGTCATTTACCTTGATTACTTACCTTAGCAGCTATGGACGACTTTCGATCTCTCCCTCCTGTTGCCAGGTATGCTACTTCTATTCAAGCTAACGATGATGTTGTTCATTGACTAACGAATAATCAGGACGCTCACTTTACTTACCTTCATTGAGTCAGCGCTGGTTTACAGTCAGACGACCAACTATTATCTTGTTCCCTTCATACCTCAACTTATCTTCAAGTTCCACCCGCAGATATGGAGGTTGTTCACTCCATTTCTTCTGACGGACCCGAAGCTTAACATCATCTTCGACCTATATTTTCGTATGCCAGCCATGGTGGAAGAAGCTTCTGGAATACCGCTAATATGTGTGTAGTATACACATATTCTAGCAGGCTCGAGTTCAGCTCACCCCGCTTCAGTACGCCCGGAAGCTTCTTCATCTATGTGCTCTTCGTCGCTACTACTATCATGGTAAGTTCTCAATATCCTCGTCAAATGTATCTATCATATAAATTGTCACTTGTTTCCCCCACCTATTCATACCACTCCCTGCTTCCTTCTTCTCCACACCCTACAAACCTCGCATATCTGCCCGCCCAGCCATTCTCTAGCTGAAGCGGTTCCTGGAAACGAGGAAGATCACCCCTGCATCGCATATGGTACCTACTCTTTTGATCCTTAAAGGGCCATGTACGTGTGGGAATGGTGGGACTACCAGTGAGATAGCCTGCGTGATACATTGTTTGCGCAGGTGGTTTTGGTGCCCTACATTCTTAAATATGTATCTGCATAGTCATGTACCTGATCTTCGTAAAAAAAACAATCTGCTTTCCCGCTCGCGCATGCAAAACTCCCAGTATGAGCCAGTCAATGCTAACAACTAGAAGCTTACTGCAGGTTTCTATTTGGGAGCCACGATATTCACTCAGGGTGAGCATGCTGCGAGATTCGTACCTTACTGGATGCTAATACCCAGCAGCTCTGATCCTGGCTTTCACATACACGTACTCCCAGGATAACAAGGGCACGAAGTCCATGTTCTTCGTAGTCGAGATACCTACCCTATACTTGCCCTGGGCGAGACTCGCCTTGACCTTCTGCATGAAAGGCTGGTTTTCCGCAGCAGTTGAGCTCACCGGAATTCTCGCCGCCCATCTATATGACTTCCTCACTCGCATCTATCCTACCTTTGGAGGTGGGAAAAACTATATCGTCACGCCGGCGTTCGTTCGAAGATGGTTCACGCGGTCTCTGCGAGGAGGAGAAAATCGTGTATACGGACAAGCATACCGTCCTCCAAACGACAATGAGGCCTCTCAAAGCTGGTCATCGTCCGTTCGGAGCGCCTGGGATAGCAGAGGCTCAGGACGCCGGCTAGGAGGAAACTAGGTAGAGGGTTCCCTCATCAGGTCTCTTCGCGGAAGGCGAAGATTGTACATATAACCGTTACATATGGATCAAACAAGCTCGTAATGTGATATTAAGATAAGGCACCATCTATATTTCAAGTCCTTTGGTATCGTAGAGGTAGATCTACGCTTTTCTTGCTGGTGAAGACTTGCGGAAAGATCACATGACCCATGAAACTCTGTGCGGCAATCCGATTGGCTGGCGGAGCTCTCGCCGCACTCGAAATTTTTCTGGGTCGTCTTCGCTCGCGGCAGAACAAAATCTTGAGTCCAGGGAGTGCATTTTCTCGTACTTGACCTCGACACCGACACCCAACCGACTTCCTTACACCCAGTGAGCCAGCCTGTTCAGGATAGCAGTCGCAATGGCCCAGGAAGTCGACTACACCATCAAGCCGGAGGCTATGGCCTCCAACATTAGCACAGAGGACTGGCCTCTGCTGCTCAAGAATTACGACAAGCGTATGTCTACTTAATGCTGCTCACGGGTACATGCTTTTTTGCATGCACCTGCCTTTATTACGTCCGAAGTAGCGCTGATTGTCCTCTATAGTCATGGTCAGGACTGGTCACTTCACGCCCATTCCCGCCGGTTCTTCTCCGCTCAAGCGAGACCTGAAGTCGTACATTAACTCCGGTGTCATCAACCTCGACAAGCCCTCGAACCCCTCCAGTCACGAAGTTGTCGCGTGGATGAAGAGGATCCTGAGGTAAATCTAGTGTGCCGACTTTCTTTTAGGGAGCGAGTGCTGAACAATTGTCTTAATTGAACAGGGCGGAAAAAACTGGACACAGTGGTACCCTCGATCCCAAGGTCACCGGTTGCTTGATTGTTTGTATCGACCGTGCTACGCGCCTGGTCAAGTCTCAGCAAGGTGCCGGAAAGGAGTATGTTTGCGTTATCCGTCTCCACGACAAGATCCCCGGTGGAGAGGCGCAATTCAAGCGGGCTCTCGAAACCCTCACTGGTGCTCTTTTCCAACGTCCTCCCTTGATCTCTGCTGTCAAGCGTCAGCTTCGTATCCGTACGATCCACGAGAGCAAGCTCTATGAGTTCGACAACGAGAGACACCTCGGTGTTTTCTGGGTTAGCTGCGAAGCTGGTACCTACATTCGTACCCTCTGCGTTCACCTTGGACTTCTTCTCGGTGTTGGCGCACACATGCAGGAGCTGCGCCGTGTTCGCAGTGGAGCTATGGATGAGAACAAGGGTATGGTTACCCTTCACGATGTTCTCGATGCGCAGTGGCTCTACGACAACCAGCGCGACGAGACCTACCTGCGCAAGGTTATCAAGCCCCTCGAGTCTCTTCTCACGACCTACAAGCGTATCGTCGTCAAGGACAGCGCAGTCAACGCTGTCTGCTACGGTGCCAAGCTCATGATTCCCGGTCTTCTGCGTTTTGGTAAGTTGTGTTGTGGCACTGCCCTTCAAAAAATATTTGCTGACTCCATGTCACAGAGGCTGGTATTGAACTTGGTGAGGAGGTCGTCCTCATGACCACCAAAGGTGAGGCCATTGCCATCGGTATTGCTCAGATGTCCACCGTCGAGCTCTCTACCTGTGACCACGGTGTTGTCGCCAAGGTCAAGCGTTGTATCATGGAGCGCGACCTGTACCCCCGCCGCTGGGGTCTTGGCCCTGTTGCTCTGGAGAAGAAGAAGCTCAAGTCCTCCGGAAAGCTTGACGTAAGTACATGTGAAGTCTACTATTAAATTTGAACGTAACTAACCCACTTTCAGAAATATGGCCGTACCAACGAAGCCACTCCCGCCAAATGGAAGGCCGAGTACAAGGACTACACCGCTCCTGAAGACGAATCTGCACAAGCAGCTGTTGAAGCGGCTCCCAAGGAAGAGGCCGAGGCAAAGGGAGAATCGTCCCCTGAGGCCAACGAGTCCAAGATGGACATTGATGACTCCAAGGATGATGACGAGAAGAAGAAGCGCAAGCACGAGGGTGAAACCGCCGAAGAGCGTGCCGAGCGCAAGCGCAAGAAGAAGGAGAAGAAGGAAAAGAAGGAGCGAAGAAAGTCCAAGCAGAAGGATGATAGCGACGACAGTGAATAGGCCATTCCAGGAAGTCACTTGCCATTCTCCCGCTCTCCTCGCTAGGAACGCCACTACGCATCTAGCAAAGCGATCTCTGGGCAAGATTCCTGTACCATATTTGTTTCATTTCTCGGAGTCTTGGGTTGAAAAGGTCACGAGTTCAATTTGTCTGATTTCTTCACATCTATGTCCTTGTTTAGTAATTTTGCAGTTAGTTTCTGAACATACAAATCAGGATATGTTTCTGAATAATTTCATTCATTAGAGAGGATTAGTAGTCCTGGTAGTCAATCTTTGTGGTTCATGGAGTAGCCGTACCCAAGCATGACGTTG